>NW_013655305.1:10850-37929 GCF_000499385.1 Eimeria necatrix
TGCTGCTGCAGCAGCAGCAGCAGCTGCTGCTGCTGCTGCTGCTGCAGTGCTTATAGCTGCTGCGTAAATTGTAGTTGGTTCAAATGCACGTGCACAGAAGCAAAGTGGGTCTGTTTATTTATAATTCATTTTAATTTATTTTAATTTATTTTAATTCATTTTAATTTGTTTTAATTCATTTTAATTTGTTTTAATTCATTTTAATTTGTTTTAATTCATTTTAATTTATTTTAATTCATTTTAATTTATTTTAATTCATTTTAATTCATTTTAACTCATTTTAATTTGTTTTAATTTATTTCTTTTTATTTATTTTGCAAATGACTTTATCACTATTTCCAGCTGAGGCTCCCGTTTACCACAAAAGAGCGCCCCGGGACCATGCATGCAAACCCTCACCCCTCAAACCCTAAACCCTAAACCCTAAACCCTAAACCCTAAACGCTAAACCCTAGACTGTGAGGCGTCAAGCGTGCAGCCGCGGAGTCGCAAAGCCGTGTCTGCATCGTGTTCTCTGCAGCACGCAGTTGCTGCAGCAGTTCCCGCAGCTGCAGCAGCAGCAGCAGCAGCAGCAGCAGCAGCAGCAGCTTGCTGCGCGTTGTGCTGCAGCAACTTTGCGAGATGTTTACCCCATTACTGTCACGGCCCCACACCCTTGTGGAGAATTCCTTTATGTCGGCAGCAGCCACCCAATAGTTCGTCTTTATGATTTAAATACCCTGAGGGTTTTCGCGGCCCTCAGGGGGCCCCTCACGGATATCAAACCCAGCCAAGACGGAACTGTTGTGGCTGTGGCCAGCGAAGATGGCAGCATTCATGTGGGAGTTTGAAATTGTTTAATTAATTAATTTAATTTAATTTAATTTAATTTAATTTAATTTAGTTTGATTTAATTTAGTTAGTTTGGTGTTTGTTTGCGCGTTGTTTATACCAATGCAGACAGAAGCATGCGCAGCCTGACAGTCTTTTGCTGCTGCTGCTGCTGCTGCTGCTCATGTTCGCGCTGCTGTTGCTCCCTTGCTGCTGCTGCTACTGCGCGTGCTGCTGCTGCTCATGCCGCTGCTGCTGCTCATGCTGCTGCTGCTGCTGCTTGCTGCTGCGTGTGCGGTGTCTGTACAGTTCTTTGACGGCGTGACAGGGATGCTGGTGAACCGAATTCCAGACGCCCACAAGTGAGGAAGCGGTGGCGTCTAGGGTTTAGGGTTTAGGGTTTAGGGTTTAGGGTTTAGGGTTTAGGGTTTGGGGTGTGTGCTGCGTCTCTTCTCGCGCAGCGGAATGCCAGTGACTTCTCTCATGTGGTCGCGATCAGGAAGGTAAGAAAGTGCTGAGGTGTATAGGCAGCTCGGGTGTATAGGCAGTTGGGGTGTATAGGCAGCTCGGGTGTACAGGCAGCTCGCCAAGATTCTGAGATTTTTAGTCTTTGACACAACACTACACGCATTTTATTTATTTATTTATTTATTTATTTATTTATTTATTTATTTATTTATTTATTTATTTATTTATTTATTTTTAATTAATTAATTGTTCCTTTGCTCTCCGGTTTCAGGTTTCTCCTTTCCTGCGGCTTCGACGGCCACTCGCGCATTTGGGATGTGCGGAAAGGCCAGCAGGTGATTTAGAGCAGCACAAACAAAAAGACGGGGAAAAAACAAACAAATTAAATTAAAAATTAATTTAATTTAATGAATTAATAAATTAATTATAAATAAAAGAACTGAAGATTCAAATTTGAGACTGCTGGCGGTGTTTCGGGCGGCTGGGAGTGCAACGGGCGCAGTGTACATACACCCCAAGTTGCGCAGCAGCAGACAAACTGCGCAAAGAAAACATTTAAGCAGCAGCAGCAGCTGCTGCTGCTGCTGCTGCACACCCACAGCAGCAGCAGCAGCTGCTGCTGCTGCTGCTGCTGTGGATGCGGTTCTGCTGCTGCTGCTGCTGCTGCAGCTGCTGGCCAAATGAAATTAATAAAAGAATAAACAATTAAACCATAAAGTAATGAGAGGTGTTTTTTCTTGCATGTTTTGCCATATTTGCTGCTGCTGTGGGTGCGGTTCTGCTGCTGCTGCTGCTGTGGGTGCGATTCTGCTGCTGCTGCTGCTGCTGCTGCTGCTGCTGCTGCTGCTGCTGCTGCAGCTGCTGGCCATCCACAGCGGGTCTCGGCGGGACCGCCGCGCAGTTTCTGTCTTTTTGCAAACGGAGGCTTTTATAGCTTCGGTGTCAGGGGCAGGTGGGAAGCCTTGAAGAAATAAATAATTGAAAATAAAATGAATTTTAAGTTTAATTAAAACTTTTAAATCTCTAAATTAAATAAATAATCAAAAATAAATAAAATCTTAATGTTAATTTATATCTGTTTAGTCTTCAAATGGCTGCTGCAGCAGCAGCAGCTTGCCGTTGGCTGCGTCACCTTTGCGTCTCTCCTGCTGCTAGCAGCGTCTCATCTGCAGCAGCAGCAGCAGCAGCAGCAGCTGCTGCTGCTGCTGCTGCTGCTGTACATGCTTGAACAAACAACCTGCTGCTGCTGCTGCTGCTGCTGCTGCTGCTGCTGCTGCAGAGGCTGGTGGCCCCCTGCGTCTGTTTAATTCTTTAACGGGAGCTGCCATTTCTTCTTTTGTTGACCCTCACCCTCAAAGACAGGGGCAGCAGCAGTGAGATATTACTAGCTAGCTAGCTAGCTAGCTAGCTGGATAGCTAGCTAGCTGGCTAGCTAGCTAGCTAGCTAGCTGGCTAGCTAGCTAGCTAGCTAGCTGGCTAGCTAGCTAGCAGCATTGGTGTCTTTTCGTCTGCTGCGCTAGCTAGGAGCTTCAGCTGCCTCTCTGTTTTTGTTTTGATTTATTTAATTATTTCTTTAAGTCTTTCACTTACGAATTATTAATAATTAATTATTTATAATTAATCATTAATAACTAATTATTAGTAATTAATTCCAATAATTGATATTAATAATATTATTTCTTTGTTATTAATCATTTATTATTGTTTGCTTTTCATTAATCATTTATTATTAATCACAAATTGCTGTCTTTTTTGTTTGTTATTTGCTTCTCTGTGGCTGCCTTTCAGTGAAGTATTTTGCTGCTGCTTCTGTGCCTCACTCCCTCTACATTGAAAGCCAATCTGCTGCTGCTGCTGCTGCTGCTGCTGCTGCTGCCGCTGCTGCTGCTGCTGCTGCTGCTGCAGGTGCGTGTGTGCAATTGCTGCTTCGCCGTTCAGCTTCTCCTGCATCACCGGCACGGCGGACGGCGAGTGAGAGGAAATAAAAAGAAAAATAAATAAATTGAAGTCCAAATGAATGAAATAATTAAATTTAAATTAAAATATAAACATTTAATTAAATAAAATGAAATAAAGCTTCGGAGATTTGCCAAATGGACTCGGCGCGCGAAGGCGGCGAAAGCTGAGGTGTACGTACACCCCAGATTGTGCACCTAGTGAGGAAGATGAATTTGCATTTTCTTTTCATCATTTTGAATTAAAAAAAGAAATAAAGAATTAAAAATTAAAATAATTCTTAATTTTAATTTGCTGCTCTTAATTAATGCCATTTCTTTTGCTGCTTTCGCCTCGCAGATGCCGCGTTTTGGACTTCACCGCTTCCTGGGGTTCTTGAGGGCCAGCGAGGGTTTAGGGTTTAGGGTTTAGGGTTTGGGGGTTTGATTTGTTTCTTTTTGGAATCTAATTATTGATCCAAATCTTTCTCTCTTGTCTCATTTCTGTGGCTCCTCCTTCGGTTGAGCAACTCAGAAAAAATAAATCGGACAAGCCAGGGTTTAGGGACTAGGGTTTAGGGTTTAGGGTTTAGGGTTTAGGGTTTAGGTTTACGACGACGGCGAGGTGTCTGTACACTGCTGCAGCAGCAATTTTTTGCCGCTGCAGCAGCAGCTAGCTCTTGCCTTTTAGCCTCTTTTGTTTACCTATCTTTCTAGCTAGTTAGCTAGCTAGCTAGGTAGCTAGCTAACTAGTTAGCTAGATAGCTAGCTAGCTAGGTAGCTAGCTAACTAGTTAGCTAGATAGCTAGCTAGCTAGGTAGCTAGCTAGCTAGCCAGAGAGATCAATAGAGAGATAGCTGGCTAAGTGTATATACAGCCACTCAGGTGGCTGGCTAGCTAGCTAGCTGCTAACCAAATCTGTATAGATGTAGCTAGCTAGCTGCATGGCTAGCTAACTAGCTCTACTTCGATGCAGCTAGCTAGCTGCTACGCGTTTTCCTCGAGGTGTACAGACACCGCAGCGCAAATGAGAAGGCCTAAGTCGTTTGGCTAGCTAGCTAGCTAGCTGGCTAGCTAGCTAGCTGGCTAGCTAGCTGGCTAGCTGGCTAGCTAGCTGGCTAGCTGGCTAGCTAGCTAAATTAAAGAAAGAGGAGAAACGTTCGCCGCACATTAACTAAACGAGTAGGTGGGGTACCAGCTATCTAGCTAGCTGGCTGCCCGCATTTAGCTAGCTAACTAGCTAGCTAGCTCTCCAGCTAGCTAGCTGCAATTGGAGCTGCGTAAGTGGCTTTGGCTGGAGTGATGAATAAAAGAAATGAAAGAAAAGGAAAGTTAAAGGAGCAATTCGGGAGGAGAGTTGGGGTGTATGCGCACCTCCAGGTGTCTGTACACTCCAAATGAAAATAAATTCTAAGAGAAATTCTGGGGGGCTGAGGTGTACGTACACCGCAAGTGCATGCAAAGACGCGGAGAACATCACTAAGAGAAATCTTCTCATTGCAATCATTTGAAGTTCATGAAGTAAATATATTTATATTTCAATCATTTGAAGTTCATGAACTAAATATATTTATATTTCAATCATTTGAAGTTCATGAACTAAATATATTTATATAATGCGAATGTGTTCATTTATGTTTACTAATCGGTAGAATGCATATATATATATATATGTATATATATATGTATATATATATATATACATATATATATGTATATACGTATATATATATATATATATATATATATATATATGTATATATATATATATATATACATGTATGTAGATGTATATATTAGACTCATGTGCATAGCCACTTGCATGCAAATTCAAAGATTTTCATTTTCGGTTTTGAGGACAAAAAAAAGGAACTTCAGTGGAGCGTTGGGGTGTACATACACCTCAGGGCCACCCAGCAATTCAGCATTTAGGGAGAAGACGGGAATTGCGAGAAAGGAGTTGCTTTTTGTTTTATTTCAGCTTTATTTATTTATTTATTTATTTATTTATTTATTTATTTATTTATTTATTTATTTATTTATTTGTTTATTTATATTAATGAAGACTTCATGGGGACAGCCTGAGGGAAGAAGCCATGGGGCTGAGCTGTACAGACACTTCAGGCGACGCGTCTTTGCCTGCAGGTCGAAAACAGAAAAGAGGAAAAGACTTTTCACTTTTAATTTATATTTCTTTTTCTACTTTTAGCCAAAATGTCTTTTAATGGAAAATAAAAACTTTTATAAATGCTTTGAGTGAAAATGCGTTTTCCAAAAATGTTCATTTCCACTTTTTGAGGTGTACGTACACCCCACGGTGCCCCTGAAACCAATTTTTCACATTTTTGGAAATTCATTTTTCCACTTTTAGACTTTTGATTAAAACGCATGCATGCGATTGAATGGAAAGTCTAATTATACTTCTTTTTAATTCAAATCAAGAATTAAAAAAGAATTAAAACAAACAAACCCTTTTCTGAAAACTGCAAAGAAGAGCTGCTGCTCCTTTTCGCTTTGCTGCTCAGCAAAGGGTTTAGCACTCCAGGGGTGGGCGCAGCTTTAAACACTTTGTTGTAGTTGCGGTCCCTGCGCGCAAACCCTAAACCCTAAACCCTAAACCCTAAACCCTAAACCCTAAACCCTAAACCCTAAACTCTAAACCGCTTCAAAACGCTCACTGGGTTATCAGCTCCAACTTGAGGCGACGAATTTGCTCTTCCCGGTGAGCAAGGACGGCCTAAACGCAAACCCTAAACCCTAAACCCTAAACCCTGAATGCCAAACCCTAAACCCTAAACCCTATATCTAGCAGCAACATCCCAGACTCCTACTTGTTCCCCCGCGTGCTCTGCTGCAGCGTGTCTTTGAGCCCTAAACCCTAAACCATAAGCCCTAAACCCTAGACCCTAAATCCCAAACCTAAACCCTAGACCCTGAATCCCAAACCCTAAACCCTAAACCCTAAACCCTAAACCCTCGTTTACGTTAGATTCCTTGAGCGACTTTTGGAGGGTTTGTATTGCTTCTACATCTTCTTGTCTAGCTTCTCTGTTGCTGATTAACTTCTGCTGCTTATCAATTTTTTCTTTTAGCTGCTGCAGCTGCAGCTGCAGCAGCTCTGTTGCTGCTTGGTGCTCCTTCTCCGCTTCTGCTGCTGCTGCCTCGTGCTGCCTCTGCAGCAAAACGGACACACGCACCCAAACCCTAAACCCTAAACCCTAAACCCTAAAAACCCTAAACCCTCGGCCAAAGGGATTCAGCAGGTCTATTCATGGTAGTCTCATTGCCTAGAGTAGCGCTGCAACTACGCAACCGCTGCTGCTGCATTTCCTGCAGCAGCAGAAACTGCTGCTGCTGCTGCTGCTGCTGCTGCTGCGCTTGCTGCAGCAGCAGCAGCTGCTGCTGCTGCTGCTGCTGCTGCTGCACCTGCAATGCTTGCTGGTTGAGCTGCATGAGAAGCTCCATTGCGTTTTCTCTTTGTTTTATTTCTTTTTCTTTTTCTTCGGATTCTTCTTTGTGTCTTTCTGCTGCTGCTGCGAGAGCAGCAGCAGCAAACCGCTCGCGGTCTTCTGCTGCTGCCAAGGCCCCCAGCAGCTGCTGCACCTCTTCCTGGCTTTTCTCCATTTCCTAAACGCGCCGAAGCAGCCAGGGTTTAGGGTTTAGGGTTTAGGGTTTAGGGTTTGGGGTTTGGGCATTACGGCTGCGTTTAGGGTATAGGGTTTAGGGTTTAGGGTTTAGGGTTTAGGGTTTAGGGTTTTGGTTTAACCTCTTGGGTGGTTTTAAGTTGCTGCTGCAGCTCAGCGGCCCGATCTGTCGCTGCTTTGAGCTCTGCTGCTGCTGCTGCTGCTGCTGCTGCTGCTTCTGCTGCCATCCTCTCCTCAATTGCTGCTGCTGCTCTTCTCCCCTTTTCTTCTATTTCTTGCTGCTGCGATCGGTGGTTGCACAGCACAGCTTGCAGCTGCAGCAGAGCAAAGAAAAAGACCAGGGTTTAGGGTTTAGGGTTTAGGGTTTAGGGAATGGGGCTTACCGAATAGGGTTTAGGGTTTAGGGTTTAGGGTCTAGGCTAGGGTTTGAGTCAACAGCGCAGCGAGTTAAAAGGATGTGTGGCTTTTGTTTGAGGGTCTACGCTTTAGGGTCTAGGGCTTAGGGTTTAGGGTTTAGGGTTTAGGGTTTAGGGTTTAGGGTTTAGGGTTTAAGACCTGCGCTGTGTGGCAAGCCAGCAGCTCAGCCTTAAGGGCTTTCTTTTCGTTTTCTTTTGTTTGCTGCGCCTCTTTGAGTGCTTCCTCATGCTGCAGCTTCAGTGCTGCTTGTTCGTCTGCTGCTGCTGCTGCAGCAGCAGCAGCAGCAGCAGCAAGAGCCTGCTGCTTTTCTTCCTCGAGTGCTGTCTTCTGTCTCTCGAGCTGCTGCTGCAGATTTGCTGCTGCTGCTGCTGCTTTCTCTTCTTCAGCAGCAAGCTGAGTCCTCAGGCTGCTCAGCTCTTGCTGGAGCGCTTCCTCCTGCAGCAGCAACAGCAGCAGCAGCAGCAGCAGCAGCAGCAGCAGCAGCAGCAGCAGGACTCAACGTGGGTTGCACTGCCGCACAGCATCAGATCGTGCTGCTTGCTTTGACCTACTGCTAGCCGCAGCAGCAGCAGCAGCAGTGGCAGCAGCAGCAGCAGCAGCAGCAGCAGCAGCAACTAGCGCGTGACCTGCTGCTGAAGCGTGTTAAAATTGCTGAGCAGCTCCTCATATTTGGCTTTTGTTTGCTGCTGCTGCTGCTGCTGCTGCTGCAGCTGCAGCCTGAGGGTTTGCTCTGTTCCCCAAGCTTCTTGGGCCTCTTTTTCGAAGCGCATTTTCAAGTTGCTGTTTTGCTGCTGCAGTGCTGCTGTTTGTTGCTGCTGCTGCTGCAGCTGCAGCAGCAAATGCTTCACGCGGCTGGCGCTTTCCTGTAGCCACAAGCAAAAGAACTAATAAAATTATTTAGTTTGTTTGCATTTTCCTATTTCTGCTGCTGCTGCTGCTGCTGTTGCTGCTGCTGTTCTTCTTTTGCGCGCTCAATGGCTTTCAATTCATCTTTTGCTTCTTTAATTTCTTTTTCTTTTTCGTTTAATTTTGCTTCCAACTGCTGCGCAGCTGCAGCAGCGGCTTCCATTTTTCTGCAGCGCACAAGAAACCCTAAACCCTAAACCCTAAACCCTAAACCCTAAATCCTCAGCCCCTGCCCTTAATTATAAGCCCTTGAACTCCCAGACTGGGTTTTAAACACTAGTTAGCGGTTTTAGGAGGAAACGAATCTCGGAGTGCTTCGTATTAGAGTTTGGTTGTTAGAGCTTAGGGTTTAGGGTTTAGGGTTTAGGGTTTAGGGTTTGCGTGCGTTTTGAGCGTTTCCACCAGAAGCGAATTCTTGAGGCGCTGGGCCTCTGCCTCTTCCAGCCGTTCTTTGAGCTGCGCCTCAAACAGCAGGGCTTCACAAGGGTTTAGGGTTTAGGGTTTAGGGTTTAGGGTTTGGGGTGTAGGGCTAGGATTTAGCGTTTAGGGTTTAGGGTTTAGGGTTTAGGGTTTAGAGGCGCCTTGCTTAGTGCCGTGGCACTTTGCGCTTCTTCTGCTGCTGCTTGCTGAAAAGGATTAAGGGTTTAAGGTTTAGGGCTAGAGTTTAGCGTTTAGGGTTTAGGGTTTAGGGTTTAGGGTTTAGGGTTTAGGGTTTAGGGTTTAGGGTTTAGCAGCACCTTGCTTAGGGCCGAAGCACTTTGTGCTTCTTTTTCTGCTGCTGCTCTCTTAGCCGAAGCCATCATTTCTTCCATGCGGCCTTCAAGCCGGCTTTCCTGCAAACCCCAAACCCTAAACCCTAAACCCTAAATCGTAAACCCTAAACCCTAAACCCTTAACCCTAAACCCTAAACTCTAAACCCTAATCCCTAAGCATCAGTCTCCACGTTAGCATCTGCGCTGTTCGACCCACGGGCGGGTTTCACCCCTCTTGAATCTTTGCATGCCGTCACTAAACCCTAAACCCTAAACCCTAAACCCTAAACCCTAAACCCTTGAGTCTCACAACTTCCAGCAGCTTGCTTCTGCACATCTCCTCTTTTTCCTTTGCTTCTTTTTCTGCATTTTTTGCGTCTTGGAGCTGCGAGAAATCGCAGTCATAACAGGCGCGTTGACTAGGGTTTAGGGTTTAGGGTTTAGGGTTTAGGGTTTAGGGTTTGGGGTTTACCTCGCGCTGCAGGTCCTGCGCGAGGGTTTGGGCCTGCTGCAGCTGCTGCTGCTGCTGCTGCAGCAAACCCTCGAACTTCTCTTCAGTCTTTTTTTGTCTTTCGGCGCTGCTCAAAGCTGCTGCTTCCAGCAGCCCTAAATGAAAAAAATAAAAATAAAATAAATTAATTTAAATTAATTTAAATTAATTTAAATTAATTTAAATTAATTTAAATTAATAATTTAATTAATTTAATTTCATTTAATTATTAATTCCACTTTTTTCACTTTATCTCTTATTTGCTCAGCAGCTGAATAAGCAGCAGGCCCGCAGACGCAAAACAAGGAAAACAGCTAAACCCTAAACCCTAAACCCTAAACCCTAAACCCTAAACCCTAAGTCCCTAATCTGTAGTTATTAATTTAAATTAATTTAAATTAATTTAAATTAATTTAAATTAATAATTTAATTAATTTAATTTCATTTAATTATTAATTCCACTTTTTTCACTTTATCTCTTATTTGCTCAGCAGCTGAATAAGCAGCAGGCCCGCAGACGCAAAACAAGGAAAACAGCTAAACCCTAAACCCTAAACCCTAAACCCTAAACCCTAAACCCTAAGTCCCTAATCTGTAGGGGCTCTGTCGCCGAATGAGTGTTTGTTTCTGGGCGTCAGGGAGGTTCCTGTGCGAGGCGGTTTCCGAAGGGTTTAGGGCTTAGGGTTTAGGGTTTAGGGTTTAGGGTTTAGGGTTTAGGGACCTTGCATGGCGTTGCACTTGTGAATTAGGGTTTGGAGCTGCTGCTCCTTCTCCAAACCCTCGCTTTCCAACTTCCCAATTAATTTATTAAAACCCTCAGCAGCAGCACAGCGCAGCTCGCGCTCGCTCAGCAGCCCTTCTGCTGCTGCTTCTCCCTTTTCCTCAGCAGCAGCAAGCGCCCTGCGCGCAAACCCTAAACCCTAAACCCTAAACCCTAAACCCTAGCGATTAAAGCGAGCCGCTGGAGGCGTCTTTGTGCTGTGGAGCGCTGGCTAGGGTTTAGGGTTTAGGGTTTAGGGTTTAGGGTTTGTGTACGTTTGAAGTTTGTTCAGGTCTTGCTGCATTCGTTTTATTTCTTCTCTGTTCTTTGCATATTCTTGCTCTCTTTCGGTCCTTTCTGCCTGAGAAACAGCGAGGAAAACCCTAAACCCTAAACCTAAACCCTAAACCCTAAACCCTAGAGCTAAACCCTAACCTCTGCTTGTTGGGAGGCGAAAATGGCATGAGGGGCCCCCACTGCTGCTGCTGCTGCTTCTGATGTTGCTGTTGCTGCTGTTGCTGTTGTTGCGGGTGCTGTGCTGCTGCTGCTGTTGCTGCTGCTGCTGTTGCTGCTGCTGCTGTTGCTGCTGCTGCTGGCCTCACCTGCATTTGTGTAAGCCTTTCGAGTGCTTCAGCTGTTTCCTTTTTTGCTGCTGCTGTTTGCTGCTCAGCAGCTTCTGCTCTCTCCGCCGCCTCTCGCAGCCTGCAGCAGCAGCAGCAGCAATAGCAGCAGCAGCAATAGCAGCAGCAGCAATAGCAGCAGCAGCAATAGCAGCAGCAGCAATAGCAGCAGAGGCTACTCTCTGCTATTTAGACTTTGGCTACACTCTAAAGCCTTCTCGCAGCAAAATGGAGAGAGAACGGCCCAGCAGCAGCAGCAGCGGCAGCAGCAGCAGCAGCAGCACTAGCAGCAGCAGCAAACGCAGGAACAGCAGCAGCGTTAGCAGCAGCAGGGGCATTAGCGTTAGCATTAGCAGCAGCACTAGCAGCAGCAGCAGCACTAGCATTAGTAGCATTAGCAGCAGCAGCAGCACTAGCATTAGTAGCAGCAGCAGCAGCAGCACTAGCATTAGTAGCAGCAGCAGCAGCAGCAGCAGCATACTGTTTTTCCAGCAGGGCTGCTGCTTCTTGGTGTTTCTGCTGCTCTGTCCGCCGCAGCTGCTGCAGCCGCTGCACTTCTGCTGCTAGTGTTTGCGTCTGCTTGTTTGAGTTTTGCTGCTGCGCCTCTGAGGCAGCAGCAGCAGCAGCTGCTGCTGCTGCTGCTGCTGCTGCTGCCTCGTTGTCTGCTGCAGCGTCCGCCAGCTGCTGCTGCAGCTGCTGACGCTCCCGCTGCAGCTGCTCTGCTTCCTGGAAGCAGCAGCAAGTGGGGCACGCAGCTGCTGCCAGCATTTGGAATTAAAAAGAAATACATTTAAAAGAAAATATATTTTAAAATATATTTAAAATATATTTTAAATCATTTAATGCTGCTGAAACAAGCAGCAGCAATTACCTGCTGCAGCACCCGCAGCTGCTGCTGCAGCGCCGCATTTGCTGCTTCCGTTTGCTGCTGCTGCTGCTGTACAGACACCCGCAGGGCCTCGAAGTCCGTGCACGCGCAGCGGAGCGCAGCAGCAGCAGCAGCAACTGATTGCTGCTGCTGCTGCCACTCGCCTAGCAGCAGCAGCAGCAGCAGCAGCAGCAAAGACACAAACACAAGAATGCAGCCGTTCAGGATTCTCGACAGAAAACAAAAAGTACCCAGAACGACTAACTAGCTGCATGCAATCTAGCTAGCTAGCTAGCTGGCTGTTCGCTAGCTAGCTAGCTGGCTGCTAGCTAGCTAGCTCCCTAGTCCCTCAGCTAGCTAGCTGACTAGCCACTTCGATAAAGAGCCCTCTAGCTAGCTACAAGGACCTCTTGCTCGCCAGCTAGCTAACTAGCCAGCCACCTAGCTAGCTAGCTAGCTAGCTAGCTGGCTAGAAAGCTAGCTAGCTGGCTACGAAGCCTCCTAGCTGGCTAGCTAGCTAGCTAAGAAACCTCCTTGCTAGCCAGCTAGCCAACAAGCTAACTAGCTAGCTGGCTAGCTAGCTAGATGGCTAGCTAGCTAGCTGGCTAGGTTGCTAGGTGGGTAGCTGGGTAGCTAACTGCCCTTTAAGTGCTGCTGAGGTGCTGCTGCTTCGGAGCTTCTAGTGCAGCAAAAGCAGCAAAAGAACTTTTTGCTGCTGAAGAAGCAAAGAAGCAGCAGCAAAAAGGCAAACTGCAGCAGCAGCAGCAAAAGCTTCTGCTGCTCACTCCGCAGCTGCTGCGCCTCCTGCTGCCATGCTGCTTCCTTCAGTTTGTAGTCCTGCAGCAAATCCGCTTTTGCTGCTGCTGCTTCTCTCTCTGCTGCAGCAGCAGCAGCCACCAGCTTCTCCTTCAGCTCCAGCAGCTCCTGAGGCGCCCGCAATTAGGCAGCACAGAACAGCCACCTAGCTAGCTAGCTGGCTAGCTAGCTGATTGATTAGCTAGCTAGCTAGCTAGCTAGCTGGCTACTTAGCCACCTGGCTGGCTAGCTGGCTGGCTAGCTGATTGGCTAGCTGGCTAGCTGACTGGCTACCTGGATAGCTAGCTAGCTAGCCAACTGCCTAACCAGCTAGCCGATCAGCTAGCTAGCTAGCTAACTAACTATCCAGCTAGTTGATTAGTTAGCTAGCTAGCTGGCTGCGCATTTCGCTAGTTGCCTGTTTAGCTAGCTAGCTAGCTAGCTAGCCATCTCTCTTGTGTGTCTGAAGGGAATTCCGCGAATGCAACTATTTATCTGCTTCCGTAGGCTGCTAAGAGCTGCAGTTGCTGCTGCTGCTGCTGCTGCTGCTGCTTCTAGCTAGCCAGTCCGAGCTAGCCAGCGAGCGAGGTAGCTAGCTAGCTAGCCAGCTAGCCAGCTAGCTAGCGAGGTGGCTAGCTAGCTAGCTAGCTGCTGACTGGGGGGCGCTGAGGGCTCACGGCCTGCGTGGCGCTGGCTGCTGCAGCTTGGCTAGCTGCTGCAGCAGCAGCAGCAATTTGGGCATTTGCTGCAGCAACAAGTTCTTCGATTTCCTGTTCGTACTTGTCGGCCAGCAGCTGTACGTACACCTGGTGGTCTTCCTGCGTAGTGTGCAGTTTGTAAATCACTTTTGTCAACTGACAAATTTTCCTGTTCACTTCTTGCTGCAGCATCTCCCAAACCCTAAACCCTAAACCCTAAACCCTAAACCCTAAACCCCGACGCGGCCCCGATCGCCGCAGCAGCCGAGGCCCTTTTGTTCTCCAAACGAGCCACAGGGGGCCCCTAGGGTTTACTTTATGGGGGCCCCTAGGGTTTACTTTATGGGGGACCCTAGGGTTTACTTTATGGGGGCCCCTAGGGTTTACTTTATGGGGTCCCCTAGGGTTTAGTTGTTTGGGCCCTAGGGTTTAGCTGTTGGGGGCCCCTAGGGTTTAGCTGCTGGGGGCCTCTAGGGTTTAGCTCCTGGGGGCCCCTAGGGTTTATTTAGTAGCTGGGGTCCCTAGGGTTTAGTAGCTGGGGTCCCCTAGGGTTTGGTAGCTGGGGGCCCCTAGGGTTTAGTTGTTTGGGCCCTAGGGTTTAGCTGCTGGGGGCCCCTAGGGTTTGGCAGCTGGGGGCCTCTAGGGTTTAGTTTCTGGGGGCCCCTAGGGTTTAGCTGTTGAGGGCCTCTAGGGTTTAGCTGTTGGGGGCCCCTAGGGTTTATTTGTTTGGGCCCTAGGGTTTAGCTGTTGGGGGCCCCTAGAAAGTTTTAGGCAACGGGGGGGCCCCAGGGTACAGTTGGGGGCCCCTAGGGTTCAGTTGGGGGCCCCTAGGGTGCAGTGGGGGGCCCCTAGGGTTCAGTTTGGTTTTCTAGGGTTCAGTTGGGGGCCCCTAGTGTTCAGTTGGGGGCCCCTGGCGGCTGGCTTGGCTGGCTTCGCCGGCAGCAGCTCTTGTGTCTACGCGAGTTAGAGAATAAACAAATGGGAAATAAAATAAAAATAAAAGTAAAATAAATAAATATCTTTCGCTTGTTCTGCAGATGCCGCGAGAACTGCGCGAGAGCGCGAGAGCTGAGGTGTACAGACACCTCAAGAAAGCTACACGCCGTTGCTGCTGCTGCTGCTGCTGCTGCTGCCAGCGCGCTGCTGCTGCTTGTCGCCTCTTTTTTGCAAATACAAATTAATAAAGAAAATCAAATAATAAAATTTAATTTAATTCCTTTTCCCGCTTTCTAGCAGCGCAGCAGCAGACAACCCAGAGCCAACCGACTCCCGCCGCATGCAGCAGCAGCAGCAGCAGCAGCAGAGTGTGCCTGTGGCCCCTCGAAACGTGTTGAATGGTCTTTTTTTTAATTTAATTTCACAAATAAAGAATTATATTTATTTTTAATTCACAGAAAATAACAAAATTGCCACTTTTAACTGCCACTTCGGGCTGCCCTCCGCAGCCTCGGGAGCCCCACCCCCCCACTGGGCAAACGCGGAGCCACCAAAAGCCCGCAAAAGAGGAAAATAAATGAACAAAAAGATAATAAAAGAATAAATAAAGCTAAAATAATAAATAAATGGTTAAATCAATCCCAGATAAAATGCAATGCACGCCAAACCCGTGCAAAGCCTACCCACATGGCACCAGCCTATAAACACGGGGGCCCCCTGGGGGCCCCAGGGGCCCCGGGGCCCCACCCGGACCTCACGAGCCCCGAGGGGGCCCCCCAGGGGCCCCCAAGACTCCAAGGGGGCCCCTACTAGGGTCTCTAAAAGCGCTTCTGGGGCCCCCAAGGGGGCCCCCAAAGGAACCCCCTAGACCCTCTTCGGGGCCAAATTAAACCCTTAGGGGGCCCCCTCTAGGTAGCCACTCAGAGCTGCCCTTATACCCCCGTGAGAGGGGCCCCCTCAAGGGGGCCCCACCCACGGGGGCCCCCCTATGGGGCCCCACCTCAAGGGGCCCCCATAGGGGGCCCCCATTGGGGGCCCCACGGGGGCCCCCCTGGGACTGCTGCTGCAGATAAGAATAAATGGAAGCAGCAAAATAAAGATGCAGCAGCAGCAATTAGCTGCCCTCGAGCAGCCGAGCAAATGCTTCAGCCAAAGAGAATGGCAGCAAGAGGGGGGCCCCCTCCTTGGGGGCCCCCACCTGGGGGGCCCCCACCTGGGGGGGCCCCCAGGCGGGGCCCCCCAGGGGGGCCCCTCAAGGCGAATATGGGGGGCAGCTGAATAAAGTTATTTAAACTTTTGCTGCGCTTTACAAAAGAGTTAAAACTGAGCCTGCAAACAGACGCAGCAGATCTTCAGGTGTACGTACACCTGCGGTGACAGCACACTGGCCGCCTGCTGCTGCTGCTGCTGCTGCTGCTGCTGCTGCTGCTGCTGCTGCTGCTGCAGGGGGATTTTGCTGCTAAGCTACGACTCCATTAGTCTTCCCTGGCTGCTGTTGGTCTCCCTTTGCTTCTATTTCTTTTTATTTGCTTCTATTTTTATTTATTTTCATTTGTTTATTATTTGTTTTTATTTATTTTTATTTATTTTTATTTATTTTTATTTATTTAATCTTTTTTATTTATTGCAAATGCCTTACTGCACAGCGCGCCACGGCAGGGGGCCCCCTGGAAGGGCTGTTGCTGCAGGGAACACATGCTGCTGCTGCTGCTGCCTTTGCTGCTGCTGCTGCTGCTTCGCCCGGAAGCCGCTGCTGCTGCTGCTGCTGCTGCTGCTGCTGTGTCTCCTCTTGAGACACCGAAGCGCATGCAGCAGCAGCCAGGGGGCCCTTTCAAACCAAAGAAGACAAAGGCCCCAAGTGCTGTCTATGAGGCTCTCCACAGGAGACGCAGCAGCAGCACTGCATGCACATTCTGCTGCGCTGCTGCTGCTGCTGCTGCTGCTGCTGTTCTGCTGCTGCAGCAGCACGCGCCGACACGGCAGCGAGGCCCCCAAGGGGCCCAGCAGCAAAATAAACCAAAGAAGGGGCCCCAGCAGCAAAGGGTGGGGGCCCCTCAGCAGCAGGGCCGGCAGCAAACAATGCAGCGGCACATGAAGAGCCACAGCTGCCGTAAGCAGCAGCAGCTGCTGCTGTTGCTGCTGCTGCTGCTGCTGCTGCTGCTGCCTCTCCACTGCTGCGCTGCAGCAGGCGAAGGCGGCCTCCAAGTTTATAATGGCCCACTGCAGCACTTGCTGCTGGGCTCCCGAAATCATCTCTCGCTGCATGCCTGCTGCAGCAGCAGCAGCAGCAGCTGCTGCTGCTGCTGCTGCAGGCAGCCGTAGCAGCAGCCGTAAAGCTGCGTCTCTAAGCTCTCCAAGGGCCCCCAATAGAGCAGCAGAAGGCGCCCAGCCCCCGCTGCAGCAAGCAGCAGGAGTCTCCAGTGGCAGCTGCAGCGGAAGCAGCAGCAGCGCAGGTGCAGCAGGAGAACCGCTGCTGCTGCTGCTGCTGCTGCTGCTGCTGCTAGGGTCTACAACGGGATGGAAGCCATGCTGCACTGCGCCCCACATGTCGAGCCATTCCCTGCTTGCATCTGTGCTGCAGTTGCTGCAGTTGCTGCAGTTGCTGCAGCTGCTGCAGCTGCTGCAGCTGCTGCGGCAGTGTGGGGCTCCAGGGGGCCCCCAGGGCCTCTGCATGTCGCAAGGCGCAGCAGCAGCAGCAGAAGCAACAGCAGCAGCAGAGGCCAGAGTGGCAGCAAGGGGATGTGCTGCTGCAGGCAGCTGCAGCAGCGGGCTGCCTTTCGCTGCAGCAGCAGCAGCTGCTGCACTCGGCAGCAGCAGCAGCTCTCGCGCTAGGAGGCGCCAGCCCAGAACGAAGCCGCGCCACTGCAGCTCTGCTGCTGCTGCTGTTGCTGCTGCTGCTGCTGTTGCTGCTGCTGCTGACTCCCCGCGTGGAAGGCGAAGGCGCAGCAGCAGCAGTCGCTTTGGAGGCAACTCTAAGAACAAGCCCGGCTGCTGCTGCTGCTGCTGCTGCTGCTGCTGCTGCTGCTGCTGCTGCTGCCGCAAGGAAGCGGCGGGAGACAGAACAGACACTAAAGGCAGCAAGCAGCGAGCAGCAGCGCAGCAGCTGGAAAGGCCTGCAACACAAGACACGCAACCCAAGTAGCAGCCACCAGCGGGCTGCTGCTGCTGCTGTTGCTGCTGCTGCTGCTGCTGCTGCTGTTGCTGCTGCTGCTGCTCTGGAGGACGAGTGGTCTCAGCTGCGTTCGTCGTGCTGCTGCTGCTGCTGCTGCTGCAGAGGCCTGCTGCTGCTGCTGCTGACTGAAGGGCCTGAAGGGGAGATGTCCTCAGCAGCAGCTGCAGCAACTCGTTGCTGCTGTAGATGCAGCAGCAAAGCCAAAGCGGCAGCGCAGCAGACTGCAGCAACAGAAGGAAGCAAAAAAGAGAAGCAGCAAAGAAGGCGGAATAAAAAAGAAGCAGCCAAGAAAATATGTGCTGACAAGTCAGCAGCAGCAGCAGCAGCAGCAGCAGCAGCAGCAGCAGCAGCAGCAGCAAAAAGCAGCGAAGGGGCATAAAAAAGACTAAAAACAAAATGAAAAATTAATTAATTTACCTGTGCAGCAAAATGAGCAGCATCTGCTGCTCCGGAGAAGCTGGGGTGTATGTACACCTCAAACAGAGACAGCCAGCGCCCCATTCCAGGAGCAGCAGCAGCAGCAGCAGCAGCAGCAGCAGCAGCAGCAGCAGTACTCGAGTCTCTGGCGCAGCTATGAAGAACCTTCCCACGGGATGGGCCATCTGCAAAGCAGCTGCTGCTGCTGTTGCTGCTGCTGCTGCTGCTGCTGCTGCTGCTGCTGCTGCTTGGGTTCTCGATGCCGGCCTCATACCGAAGAACAGCAGCAGCAGCAGCAAGCATGCGAGGCTTTGCTGCTGCAATGTCCCTAGCAACCAGTGCCTGCAGAAGGCGGTGCTGCTGCTGCTGCTGATTCTGCTTCGGCTGCTGCTGCTGCTGCTGCTGCTGCTGCTGCTGCTGCACTGCCCACCCTGTGAGCGGGTTTGCTGCTGCTGCACGCGCATAAGCCAGCCACAAATCAAATACCAGGTCCAGAAGAAGTGATGAGAACTGCAAGCTGCTGCTGCTGCTGCTGCTGCTGCTTCTGCTGGCTTTGCTGCTGTTGCTGCAGCTGCTGCTGCTTGAGTTCCGCTCTGAAGATAACCCACTTCCAACCAAAGGCGCGCCATTGCACCGTTCGACGCTGTTTGCTGCTGCTGCTGCTGTTGCTGCTGTTGCTGCTGCTGCTGCGCTTTCAGGCAGTGCTGCTGCAGCTTGCCCTGAGCCATCTCGCGAAACAGCAGCAGCAGCAGCAGCAAGCAGCTGCAGCAAACATAAGCCTATTGGCTCTGCTGTGCAGAGAGAAAGCCTGGCTAGCACCTCCCCAAACAGGCAGCAGCCAGCAGCAGCAGCAGCAGCACCTGCTGCTGCTGCTGGTTCTCGCGTCTCCGAGCTGCAGCTGCTGCTGCTGCTGCTGCTGCTGCTGCTGCTGCTTGCAACACCCAAGTGCAGCAGCAGCAGCAGCACCCCGACGCACAAAGAGTCGGCATCTAGCTGCAGCAGCGCTGCATCTGGAGCTACCTGGCTGTCCCAGGCGTTGCTGTTGCTGCTGCTGCTGCTGTCGCTGCTGCTGCCGTTGCTGCTGCTGCTGCTGCTGCTGCTGCTGCTGATTTTCCGCTTCTTGCTGCTTCCCCAAGCATCTGCAGCAGCCTGCTGTCCTGCGTGGCTGTCCACCAGCAAGGACGAGAGCGCTGCTGCGATGGCAGCAGCAGCAGCAGCTGACTTCGGTTGCTGCTGCTGCTGCTGTTGCTGCTGCTGCTGCTGCAGCTCCTCCCCCGTCAGCCGCAGCAGCAGCTCCGCAACCCACAAACCCTTGAGCCCTCTGATGGGGCCCTTAAGCCCGCAACCAGAAAGCTGTGCTGCTGCTGCTGCTGTTGCTGCTGCTGCTGGGGTTGCTGCTGCTGGGGTTGCTGCTGCTGGGGTTGCTGCTGCTGCTGCTGCTGCTGCGGTTGCTGCGCTTGCTTCAGCAACTAGGCCTTCCCACACTGCCTTGTAGCGACCTACAGATGCTGCGAAGTCATCCCCGCGGCTGCTGCTGCTGCTGCTGCTGCTGCTGCTGCTGCTGCTGCTGTTGGTCTTGCTGCTGCAGTTGCTGCTTCTGCCCATTCGCCCGGCACACGCAACGCAGGTGGCGGCAGAGATGGCGCAGCAGCAGCAAAAAGCAGCAGCAGCAGCAGCATTCTTAGATGCTGCAAAGAGAGTTGGAGGTGCTTCGAGAGACCCCCAGTGAATGCGCAACCCACTGCTGCTGCTGCTGCTGCTGCTGCTGCTGCTGCTGCTGCAGTCAGCGCTGCCGGCGTGCAGCCAATCAAGCAGCTCGCGGTGAGGCAGCATGGCAGCCACTGGGGCCGCAGCAGCGACAGCAGCAGCTGCAGCAGCAGCAAGACTCTCGTGCTGCGGCACAGAGTAACACTTGTCCTGCTGCTGCTGCTGCTGCTGCTGCTGCTGCTGCTGCCGCATGTGCTGTTGCTGCAGGACTCCTTGCCCCGCACTTTGAGCTGCTCCTACCGGCAGGCCTAGGGCGGAGCTCTGTTGCTGCTGCAGCGCGAGCAGGCTCATTTGCTGCTGCTGCTGTTGCTGCTGCTGCGGCTGCTGCTGCTGTGGTTGTGGCTGCTGCTGCTGCTGTTCCCGCGAAAGGTGCTCCAGTTTCTTCAGGTTTTGCGGCGGATGGCCCTGCTGCTGCTGCTGCTGCTGCTGGGGAGCCGCAGCAGCAGCAGCAGCAGCCAAGAACCGTATGTCTTTGCTGAGGGCCCCCAACCTGCCTGGCAGGGGGGCCCCATAACGTTCCGGCTGCAGCAGCAGCAGCAGCAGCAGCAGCTGCGACTGCAGCAGCGCACTGGTCAGCAAAGGAGACAAAGGAAACCTCTGAGAGCCTTCTTTCAAGCTGCTTTTCTCGGGGTGTATGTACACCCGAAGAGGGCCCACGCTGCTGCTGCTGCTGCTGCTGTTGCTGCTGCTGCCGCTGCTGCTGCTGCTGCTGCTGCTGCTGCTGAAGCCGACACGAATGGCAAACCCCCCCCTTTCTAGGAGGAGACAGTTAATTAAATTGCTGCTGAAGAAAACAGAAAGGGACACAGACCAGCTGCGCAGCGTATGCGTCGCCTCTGCTGCTGCTGCTGCTGCTGCTGCTGCTGCTGCTGCTGCATCGGATGTTGCTGCGTCTGCCGCAGCAGCAGCAGCTGCTGCTGCTGCCTCGCGCGCCTTCGCCGATATCTGTGCAGAGTCCAGTTTCAGCTGGGGAGGATGCAGCAGCAGCTGCAGCAGTGCAACAGCAGCAAAGGCAGCAGCAACAGAAGCAACAAACAGCGGAGTTGCTGCAGGGGCCCAGTGCTGCAGCAGCAGCGACAAGAAGTCCACAAACGAAGACACCCAGCTGCTGCTGCAGTTGCGTCCCTGCTGCAGCTGCTGCAGCAGCGGCACTGCCACCGGCAAAAGCGAAGCTACTCCCCCTCCACTTGCTGCTGCTGCTGCTGCTGCTGCTGCTGCTGCTGCAGCAGCGCCTTCAAGCGGAGACGCGCCGCCCTGCGGCTTTCCTGCGAGCCCCTGAGCCAAAGCCGCCCCGCTGCTGCTGCTGCTGCTGCTGCTGCTGCTGCTGCTGCTGCTGAAGAGAGCCACGAACTGCAGCGTCGGCAGCAGCACAGCGTCTCTTATGAATTCTGGAGAACACTGCGGGACAGCGCAGGCGCTGCTGCCCACAACAATCCGCTTGAGTTTCTGCTGCTGCTGCTGCTGCTGCTGCTGCTGCTGCTGCAGCGAGCGCAGCAGCTGCAGCGTGGCGTCGCGCCACTGCTTCGTGCTGCAGCACCAGGGGTAGGCAGCAGCAGCAGCAGCAGCAGGCAGCGGAGCAGCAGCAGCAGCAAACAGCAGCCACCGCATGCACAGCTGCACCCGCTGAGTCAGCAGACACAAATAGGCGTGGGGCTCTGGCAGCAGCTCCACAGTTTGCTGCAGCTGCTGCAGCACGGGCAGCGTCCCGCAGCACAGCTGCGCCTGGCTGCCTGCTGCTGCTGCTGCTGCTGCTGCTGTTGCTGCTGCTCTTGGGCTGGCCTTGAGGGCTTTGTCTCGGGCCCCTGGGTCGCCCTCCGCCTCGCCATTATGCTGGTCTTGCTGCAGCTGCTGCTGCAGCAGCAGCTGCTGCTGCTGCTGCTGCTGCTGCTGCTGCTGCTGCTGCGGGGCGAGGGGCCCCTCAGGGGAACTTCCCCGGCGGCGCGGGAGGCAGCAAACTGCAGCAGAGTGCAGCAGCAAATAAAAAGAGATATCCCCGATAAAGGAAGAGAGCCAGGGGGCTCTGCTGCACTGCAATCCGCGAGCTGCTGCTGCTGCTGCTGCTGTAGATGCTGCTGCTGCTGCTGCTGCTGCTGCTGCTGCTTGTGGGCTCTCCGTCGACAGCCAGCGAGAGATGAACCACTCCCGCTGCAGCAGCAATTCCTTGCTGCAGTGAGACGCAGCAGCAGCAGCAGCAGCAGCAAGCCCGCCAAGACTTGCCCCACGGCCGGTCTGCAGTAGCAGCAAGCCTGGCTGCTGCAGCAGCCGCTGCTGCTGGTACGTTTCCTGCTGCAGCAGCTGCTGCAGCGACAGCAGCAGCTCCTGCGGCAGCAGCAGCTCAGTAAGGCGTGGAGAAGGAGGGCAGCACATAAGCCATGCAAGCATGGGGGCCTCTCCCGCGCTGCTGTTGCTGCTGCTGCTGCTGCTGCTGCTGCTGCTGCTGCTGCTGCTGCTAGTTGCTGCTGCTGCTGATTTTCGGCCGCGCCCCGCACTAGCAGCAGAAGCAAACGTGCAGCAGCCTCTCCAGCAGTAGTGTCGAGCACACAGACCGTCGTCACCGCTGCTGCTGCTGCTGCTGCTGCTGCTGCTGCTGCTGCGCTTGGCAGCAAAGAGTTGGAGAGCAGCAGCAGCACTGGGAGGCAGCAGCAGCAGCGGCCACAGCTCTTCCCTCACAAGCCGCACTCTGCTGACGTCCCCAAGAGCAGCAGCAAAAAGAGACCCCCCCAGCAGCAAACAGGAGGCCCTGCTGCTGCTGCTGCGCCACAGCAGCAGCAGCAGCTGCTCGGCCTCCCGACACAGCAGCAGCACGCTGCCTGCTGCTGCTGCTGCCGACAGCAGCCGCAGACACAGCAGGAAAACAGCAGCAGCAAACTGAGGAGACGCAGAAAGAAACTGAGCTGCTTCTTGCTGCTGCCGCAGCACCCTGAGAATGGTGAGGCAGTGTGCTGTGGGGGAAGTGTCTTCTGCTGCTGCTGCTGCTGCTGCTGCTGCTGCTGCTGCTGCTGCTGCTGCTGTGGCTGCTGCTGGCAGCGCCTCCGCCGAGACCCCCTTGGCCGCCCCTCCCGCTGCTGCTGCTGCCTGGGCCTGCTGCTGCTGCAGCAGCCTTGCTGCTGCAGCAGCAGCAGCAGGCGGGGGAGTTGCATGCAATGTGTAGGCGTGCTGCAGCAGCAGCCACGCAGCCTTGGGGGCCCCCAAGTGCCGGGGGGCCCCCAGCAGCAGCGGCAGCAAGTGCTGCGCTATGAGGCTGCGGCAGCGCAGCAGCAGCTGCTGCTGGCTGGCCAAGAGGCAGCAGATGGCGCTGCAGCAGAAGCTGCTGTCGCCCTGCAGCAGCAGCTCCAGCAGCCGCAGCACCAGCCCCATGTCCTGCTGCTGCTGCTGCTGCTGCTGCTGCTGCTGCTTGCCCCCCGGAAGCAGAGCAGCAAACAGCAGCGCCAGCTGCAGCGACTCCCGGTTTCGCTGCTGCAGTGCTGCGTGCTGCTGCAGCAGCGGCCACGCGTCTACCCAAGTTGCTGCGCTGAAGAGGGGAAGGGGAGACTCAGCAGCAGCTGCAACTGCTGCTGCTGCTGCTGCTGCTGCTGCTGGGGCGCTTGCTGCTGCTGCTGCTGCTGCAGCAAACCCGCCGCAGGCCTCCGCCTGCTGCAGCGCCGCTGCGCTGCTGAGGCCGTCGAGGTAGGCCAAAGAGTACCTCCATCCACCTGCTGCTGGAGCTTCTGCTGCTGCTGCTGCTGCTGCTGCTGCTTCCTTTGCATGCATGTGCAGCAGCAGCAATCCAGCAGCGCTGCGGTAGTGCAGCAGCAGCAGCGACTCTGCTGCTGGGCGGAGGTGGAGGGGCGGCGTTTGGTAGAGAGAGGGGCATGAGACGAAGACCGGAGGCGGCAGCTGCTGCTGCTGCTGCTGCTGCTGCTGCGGATCCTCTATACACCCTCCGAACTGCAGCAGCCGCTCAAGCTGCTGCTGCTGCTGCTGCTGCTGCTGCTGCATTCTTGCTGCTGCGGCCCTGACACCTCATCGGTGCCAGGTGAGAGGGCCGGCAGCAGCGCTCCTGGTACTTGGGGGCACCACATGGAAGACGGGGAGGGGGGCCCTGAGGCCGCTGCTGCTGCTGCTGCTGCTGCTGCTGCAGCTGCTGCAGCTGCTGCAGCCGCTGCTGCTGCTGAGTTGGGCTGCCGCAGCAGCCACAAGCCTCTCCAGCTGATATATAAACAAATATATTCAAAAATGAAACAGCAGCACAAACAAAATCAAAGAAAACTATATCTGCTGCTGCTGCAGCTCTTCCAGGGGGAACGGGGCCCCCGGGGGGCCCCAGCCCAGCAGCGCAGCAGCAGCAGCTGCTGCAGCGGGAGAAGGCGGAGTCAGAAATGAGCAATCGAGAAATAAATAAAATGAATTAAAATAAAATAAAATAATTCAATTTAATTTAATTTAATTTAATTTAATTTAATTTAATTAAACTCACAAGCAGCGGCTGGCATGGCGTGCTGTGCACCGCCACAACTCCAGCGTTGATTCATTGGTTAGATCCTGCTGCTGCTGCTGCTGCTGCTGCTGCTGCTCCTGTTGTTGTTGCTGTTGCTGCTGCTGCTGCTGCTGCTTGTGTTTCTCTTGTTCCTCGTGTTGCTGCTGGTGATGCTGCTGGCTGCTGCTGCTGCTGCTGCTGCTGCTGCTGCAACCTTTACTGGCGGTTGTGCTACCGCTGTTGCTGCCGTTGCAGTTGCTGCTGCCGCTGCTGCTGCCGCTGCTGCTGCCGCTGCTGCTGCATTTGACGGTACTGGATCTGCTGCTTCGGCTATTTCTGCTGCTAGTGTTGCTGCTGCTGTTGCCATTGCTGCTGCTGCTGCTGTTGCCTTTGCTGTCGTTGTTGCTGCTGCCGTTATTGCTGCTGCTGCAGCGGCCAAAAAAAGGTAATAATTATGCGGCTGTTCAGCAAAGCTGCAGCGCCAGAAACTGCAGCAGCTGCTGCAGCTGCTGCAGCAGAAGCTACTGCAGTAGCTGCTGCAGCAGCAGCAACAGAGACGGCAGGAGTGAACAGCAACAAAAGCAGCAGCAGCAAGACCGGCAGCAGCAGCAGCAACGGATGTAAAGTGCAGCTGCAAAGTGCCTGAGAATGGCTAACTTGAGGTGTCTGTACACCTGAAGCTGCTGCTCCTAGACAGCAGCAGCAGCAGATTCTACTTGCTGCACTTTTGTTTTCATTCATTTTGCTGAAGCTGCTTAAAATGGCTGCAGAAGTAGCAGCAAAATCAAGAGCAGCAGCAGCAGCAGCAGCAGCAGCAACAAGCCCAGCAGCTGCAGCAGCAGCTGTTGGGCTTGTTGCTGCTGCTGTTGCTGCCGCTCTTGATTCACAATTGAAGCAAGCAGCCACACTAGCAAAGTTGCTGCTGCTGCAGCACCGCTTAGACTTCGTACTTGGGATTTAATGTTCTCCTTTTTCAACTCGCGGATTTAGGGTTTAGGGTTTAGGGTTTAGGGTTTAGGGTTTAGGGTTTATCTTGAAGCAGCGGCGACAGAGGCGCCAGCTGCAGCAGCTCCCTGTGCCTGATCTGCAGCACAGCAGCTCGCGCAGCAGCAGCAGCAGCGGCAAAGATTGCTGCAGCAGCATCTACTGCAGCAACAGCAGCAGCAGCATCCATATATGCAGCTGTAACTACAGGAGCCGTAGCTGCTGCTGCACTAACACAAGCTGCGGCAGCAGCAGCAGCAGCAGCAGCAACCGTCACAGTAACAGCAAACGCTGCAGCAGCAGCAGCAGCAGCAACCGTCCCAGTAACGGCAAACGCTGCAGCAGCAGCAGCAGCAGCAGCAGCGGCAGCAGCAGCGGCAGCGTTAGGAGCAGCAGCAGCAACAACCGTCACAGCAACGGCGAACGCCGCCGCAGCAGCAGCAGCAGCAACCGTCACGGTAACGGCGAACGCAGCAGCAGCAGCAGCAGCAGCAACCGTCACGGTAACGGCAAACGCAGCAGCAGCAGCAGCAGCAGCAGCAGCAGCAAGTCCTCAGCGTTCAAGGCAGCAACAAACTCGACGATGAACAGCCACATGTTGAGGTGTACGTACACCTGGATGGGCAAACATCCATTTCACGCAGAAGCTTTCGCCGCATGCAAAAACAGAAATTTAATTTTAATTTTAATTTAAAAAAATGAAAAAGTATTTATTTTAGAAAGTGGAAAAGACATTTCGTTGTTTTTGCTGCCTTCTGTTCAGGTGTATGTACACCTGCGCACGCGCAGGTGTACATACACCTGGCGGAAAGTCCATTTGTGAATTTTATTTTTACTTTTGCCTTCAAATGCTCACAAATGAATATTTTTTAAAACAAAAATTCAATTAAAATGCACTTTTAAAGGCACTTTTGCATGCATGCGTTTTGCACGCAAGCTGTCTGTACACCCCAAGCATGCTGCACCCGGGGGGCCCTGTCTTGCGGTGTACGTACAGCACACATACACTGCGGCCTTCTGCTGCACATCCTGCTGCATCTGCTGCTGCCAAAGTCCGGCAGCCCACAGCTAGCTGCAGCTAGCTGCAGCTAGCTAGCTGCAGCTAGCTACAGCGGGCAGCAGCTGAAGAAGCTGGTCACAGCTAGCTGCAGCTAGCCACAGCTAGCTGCAGCGTAAGCTTCAGGTGCCCCTCACCAGCCGCAGCTAGCTACGGCTTGCCGCAGGCATTTGTGGCTAGCCTCAGTGAGTTGTGTCTAGCTGTGTCTAGCTGTGTCCTGCTGTAGCTAGCTGTAGCTACCTGTGGCTAGCTATATCTAGCTGTAGCTAGCTGTGGCTAGCTGCGACCAGCTGTGGCTAGCCGTGGCTAGCTATAGCTATCTGTGGCTAGCTACAGCTAGCTATGGCCGAGAATCCTTGCAGTGAAGCCCGCAGCCACAGGGCTGCCCAGAGAGTCCTCGGGACTGCGTTCACCCCAATAGGGCTCAGTAGCTAGCTGCCCTGCTAGCTAGCTAGCTATCTAGCTAGCTAGCTAGCTATCTAGCTAGCTAGCTATCTAGCTAGCTAGCTGTCTGTAGCAGCCAGTGGGCAGGCCAGTGGCCTCCTCTGCAGTCCTGGAGGCCCCCGTTGGGGAGCTGATTAAAAGCATAAAATAAAAACAATTTAAATTTGATTAAAGGACGAAAGCAGTTTGTCTCGCAGCAGTTTGAAACCCCAAACCCTAAACCCTAAACCCTAAACCCTAAACCCTAAAAAGCCGGAGAGTCCGTGTCGGCGGTGGTGCGCACAGCCTCGGGGCGAGGCGCTTTTGTCTGTCGGTGAGGACTTGGACAAAATTCGAATTAAAAAAGAATAAATAAAACAAAATAAAAAATAAATAAATAAAATAAATAAATAAATAAAAAGAAGCGACGCAAATAGACAAAGTTGCTGCTGCTGCTGCGCTGCAGCAACGCGCTGCTGCTGCGCGGCTGCATGCGCTGCAGCGCAGCGCCAAATCTGCTGCTCGGCAGCAAAACCTCTTCGCCGCATTTTCGCTTTTTCATATTTTGAAATTAATTTCCAAAAAACAAAAAACAAATCCAACTCCAACTCCACCTCACCACCACCACCATCACCAGCAGCAGCAGCAGCAGCAGCAGCAGCAGCAGCAGCAGCAGCAACACCAGCAGCAGCAGCAGCAGCAGC
>NW_013655306.1:0-562 GCF_000499385.1 Eimeria necatrix
GCAGATATTCTGTGACAAAACACATTCAGCTTGTTACTCTCCCAAACCTCTCTAAAGTTGCCCTTTTTGCTACAGCTGGTGAAGCAGATGGAGAAGCTTTGTTATTCTTTCTTAGAATTTTGTGCGCGGCTACTCGTGATGCTGGGGGGAGAAAATACTTTGTTAGAGTCTTTTCGCTAATTAGCAACCGTCCTCAAAGGCCTTTCGCCTCTTCAGAAACTTGTTGGGCGTCTAAAGGACGTGCGTCCTGCATGTTTTTCCTCTTGAAGGTGTCAGGCAGTTGGCTTGTTCCAATAGGTGCAGCTGCCTGTCACAATGCGCATGTTTTGGTCACTGACCTTATGCTCCGCTTTTACTTTTCGAGACAATCGCGACCTTTCTTCCCGCCTAACAGAGTATGCTTGAGCTTGGAATTGGACGACGGAGGCTTCCTCGTCTTTTTCGAGTAAAGGTTGAGAAATAGATGTTTTTCTGTCTTTAGGTGCAGCATGTGCTCTGTAGGAGCTTACCATTGGGTATTTTTCACGAAATATATCGTCTGCAGAATCCTAGCTGTATGTGT
>NW_013655306.1:662-1173 GCF_000499385.1 Eimeria necatrix
CGCTGTATTAACACGCAGTGTCTGCAATTTTTTTGCCTAGTGACAGGTGTACAAAACGACATATCACGGGATTTTGTTTCAGTGCGCGTCATTCTGTAGACGCCTAAAGTGACCCAGCCGGGCAGTATGGAAGTGTGTGCTCAATATCGAATATCCGCAACACAGGAATTAAACACGAACTCGCTACTGTGTTTATACTGTGGCGTAATCCACCAGTGAAAAACGCTGCTTTGCGCCAATAGCTGGTAAGCTCCTCCAGGAACAAAACGGTCTCGTGACGTAAGTAGCGTAGCGTGCCTTTGCGGTACAGATTACTCTAGAGTTATTGCCGCTATTCTGTTGAAACTTTTTTACCTAGCAAAGCATGCCGGGATGTTGAATGATGCGGGCGTAGAGCGTAACAGAATGTCAGCAGATCGTGGAAGCCGACGCATCCTTCCTTTTACCCTGTCTGTTGGAAGAACTGTTCACGCCAATGTAGGCTCTTGATTGCGGGTATGAAGAAACGTCG
>NW_013655307.1:0-7500 GCF_000499385.1 Eimeria necatrix
GAGCTCCACTGGATCATTCCCACCTACACCCCAGCCCTAAACCCTAAACCCTAAACCCTAAACCCTAAACCCTAAACCCTAAACCCTAAACCCTTTACCTTCTTTTATCACAGAAAGGTTCCACCTAAAGACAGCTTCTTTCTTCAGCTCTTCGCAGCTCCACTGGATCATTTGGACCCACGGGTAAAAGGCGTCTTGGAGTCCTCCTAAGAAATAAATAAATAAATAATAAATAAATAAATAAATAAATAAATAAATAAATAAATAAATAAATAAATAAATAAATAAATAAATAAATAAATGAAAAAAATTAAAATTGGAGAAGAAGGAGTGGAGATAATTGGCGGCGGGGAGAGGGGCTTGGCTCGCTGGGCTGCTGCTGCTGCTGCTGCTGCTGCTGTTTTATTTCCCGTGCTGCTGCTGCTGCTGCTGCTGCTGCTGCTGCTTGTGTTACGGCTGCTTCTCTTTCGGTGGCTGCTGCTGCGTCTGCTTATTTTCTGTATCTGCGTTTTCTAATTCGCTTTATCCTGCTGCTGTCACCGCTGCTCTTGCTGCTGCTGCTGCTGCTGCTGCTGCTGTTGCTGCTGCTGCTGCTGCTGCTGCTGCTGCTGCTGCTCACCATCTGCGAGGTCGATTTCTCGGGCCTCCTTTCGGGCCTCCCTGCCGACGATGGCCCCCATGAGTTGGGGTGTACATACACCTCAGATAGTCCCCTAGAGAAGGTGCTGCGCTGCAGCAAATGTCTGCAGCACGTTTTGCTGCTGCTGCTGCTGCTGCTGCTGTCCTGGCGGTCCCGCTGCTGCAGCTCTCGCAGCAGCTGCGCCTCTTGCTGCCGCTGTTGCCGGCCCTGCTGCGTTTGCTGTGAAAGAGAAAGTCAAAGAACTTGCAGCAGCAGCGGGATCAGCAGCAGCAGCAGCAGGATCAGAGGCAAGATCCGCAGCAGCAGCAGCAGCAGCAGCAGCAGCAGCAGCACTCGGGGCCGTCTGCTGCGTATATGTGGGGCCCCTGACTGCGACAGCCCTCAAACAGGCCACCAGTGAGTGCTGCTTCTTATTTGTCTTGGTTTTGCTGTAGGCGAAGATCCAGCTGCAGCAGCAGCAGCAGCAACAGCTGCAGCAGCAGCAACAGCTGCAGCAGCTGCAGCAGCAGCAGCAGCAGACCGCAACAGGGTGTCTCGGCTGCTGCCTCTTTCGTTGTGTCCTCGAAAATAATTTGAAGACTTATTTCAAAGTTGCAGGAGAAGCGAGAGTAGCAGCAGCAACCTCCAGGGCCCCAAACCCTAAACCCTAAACCCTAAACCCTAAACCCTAAGGCTAGACCCTCCTCAAGCCCGGGGGCCCCTGCAGCCGGCCCGGAAACTCGCGGCTTTGCTTCTGTCTTTTCTTTTTATTAAATAAAAACAAATTTATAAATTAAAAATAATTATTTAATTCTTTAAAGAAATACTTTTTGCTTTCTAAACCCTCAAAACCCTCATCTGCAGCCGCGAGGGCTTGGGGCCCCCTCCACGCTAAACCCTCAGCGCTGAGCCCAAACCCTAAACCCTAAACCCTAGAGCCAAGGCCCTGGCTCTAAACCCTCGGCCCTAAACCCTAAACCCTAGCGCCTGAGCGGCAGCGACTACAGCCAAACCGTCGCCGCAGAACCCCAAACCCTAAACCCCAAACCCTAAACCCTAACCTGCTGCGCAAACCCCAAGCCCTGCCTTGCTGCCATGAGGTAGGGGGCCCCCAGAGGCCCCCGGGGGGCCCCCCTTGCTGCTGCTGCTGCTGCTGCTGCTGCTGCTGCTGTGGGCAGCAGAGAATGGCTCTCCATCCCTTCATGCCAATGTCTCGGCGGCAGCAGCAGCAGCAGCTCCTGGTGCTGCTGCTGTTGCTGCTGCTGCTGCTTCCTGCTGCTGCAGCAAGGCGGGGACAGGGCTGCGCAGGGGGCCCCCAGCTTTGCTTCCTAAGCAGCAACCTGCTGCTGCTGGGGGCCCCCATGGGGGCCCCCATGGGGGGCCCCCGGGGGGCCCCCCACCCCCACTGGGGGGCCCCCATTCGACAGTGTGAATTCGATAGAGGGTCCAGCAGCAGCAGCAGCAGCAGCAGCAGCAGCAGCAGCAAACTGCTGCATGCAGCAGCAGGAACCCCGGAAGGAGATGTAGGTCCGTTGGATGGAGGAGAGGCCAGCAGCAGCAGCAGCGGCTGCAACAGCAGCAGCTGCAGCAGCAGCAACGGCAGCAGCAGCAACTGCAGCAGCAACGGCAACAGCAGTGCACAGCCCCAAACAGAGTTGGAAGCTCCTCAGCAGCAGCAGCAGCAGCAGCAGCAGCAGCCGTCGGAGTCTGCTGAAGTGCCCTCAGAGCAGCAGCAAGACGCAGCAGCAGCAGCAGCAGCAGCAGCAGCAGCAGAAAGCGCTGCTGCTGACTACGACCCGATAGCAGCAAAAGAAGCTGCGTCTCTGGAAGCAGCAGCAGCAGCAGCAGGTGTCTCCTTGTCTGCTGTCCATTCGCTGCTGCAGCTTCACCGCCTTTCCTTTTCCACCTTTCTGACCCCAAAGAGCAGCAGCAGCAGCAGCAGCAGCAGCAGCAGCAGCAGCAGCAGCAGCAGCAGCAGCAGCAGCAGCAGCAGCAGCAGCGGCGAGGAGCCCTCGCTGCTGTCGCTGTGCGTGCCTTCTGCTGCTGAGTTCATGAAGGGCCAGGCGCTGCTGCAGCCTGCTGCTTGTGCTGCAGCAGCAAATTATCAGCAGCAGCAGCAAAAAAGAAAAAGAGACAGAGAGAGACACATGCAGTGGCGTCGTGCTGCTGCTGCTGCGCTGCAGCAGCGGCTGCGGGTTTCGATGGCAGCTTTTGCTGCTGAGGAAGACCGCTTTGCGCCGTACGACCCCGTTGCTGCTGCTGCAGCAGCGAGGCAGCAGCAGCAGCAGCAGCAGCAGCAGCAGCGGCTGCTGCTGCGGAAGCAAAAAATGTGGTGGATCCCCACCAGAACTATTAAGGCCAGAAGGGCGAGGCGAGCAGCAGCAAAGCGGCTGAAGCAGAAGCTGCTGCTGCAGCAGGCAGCAGCAGCACGCAGGCTCCGCAAGCAGCAGCAGCAGCAGCAGGGAGAGGACCCAGCAGCAGCAGCAGCAGCAGCAGCAGCAATGCGCGCAGAGGACCTGACGCAGCAGCAAAAGGAAGCAATTATTATGCAGCGGCTGCAGCACCAAAGGGCTGTATTGGGCCTGAGGCCCCTGGGGGCCCCCGGGGGGCCCCCCGGAACCCCAGCAGCAGCAGCAGCAGCAGCAGCAGCAGCAGCAGCAGAAGCAGCAGCAGCAGACTTTTACGTCAAAGAGTCCGTGCGCATTGCTGACGCCTTTCACAAAATCACAGATGAGTAAGAACGATCCCAGGAGACGATCCCAGGATATTGTTTTTAATTTTAAGTTTTCTCTCCAGCAGCAGCTGCAGCAGCAGCTGCAGCAGCAGCTGCAGCAGCAGCTGCAGCAGCAGCTGTAGCAGCTGCTGCAGCAGCAGCTGCAGCAGCAGCTGCAGCAGCAGCTGCAGCAGCAGCTGTAGCAGATGCTGCAGCAGCAGCTGCTGCAGCAGCTGCTGCAGCAGCTGCTGCAGCTGGTGGAGCTTTCTTGTTTGGTCCCGCCTTTACTAGTGCTGCTGCTTTTGCTTCTGCAGCTGCTGCTGCTGCTGCAACTTCCCTGCTGCTGCTGCTGCTGCTGCCGCTGTTTCTTGAGTCTCGTTGCTGCTGCTGTTGCTTCTATCTGTGCACTGCTGCTGCCACTGTCGCTGCTGCTGCTGCTGCCACTGTCGCTGCTGCTGCTGCCACTGCCGCTGCTGCTGCCGCCGCCGCTGCTGCTGCTGCTGCCACCGTCGCTGCTGCTGCCACCGCCGCTGCTGCTGCCACCGCCGCCGCTGCTGCTGCTGCTGCTGCCACCGCTGCTGCTGCTGCTGCTGCTGCTGCTGCAGCATGGAGCGCGCGAGCGTCGCTGTGTACGGAGAGCTGCTGGCAATTGAAGAAGACAAAAGTTTGTCTTTTGAAGAAAAAGAAAAAAAGTCTTTAAAGCCTCGCCAAAGACTTCGGCAGCTGCAGCAGCCCTTCGTGCTGCAGCAGCTGCCCCTCCTCTACCGCGCGCACCTCCTCATGGGTCTGCTGCTGCTGCTGCTGCTGCTGCTGCTGCTGCTGCTGCTGGGGTTGCTGCTGCTCCTGCTGCTGCTGCTGCTGCCGGGGTTGCTGCTGCTGCTGGGGTTGCTCCTGCTGCTGCTGCTCGGGTTGCTCCTGCTGCTGCTGCTGCTGCTCGGGTTGCTGCTGCTGCTCGGGTTGCTGCTGCTGCTGGGGTTGCTGCTGCTGCTGCTGCGGTGTTGCTGCTGCAGTGCGCAGTGCTAGCCAGTCTTGACTCTGCGTCGTCTGTGTCGCTTCAAGCGAAGCCGTCGCCTTCAGGGCTTAGGGTTTAGGGTTTAGGGTTTAGGGTTTAGGGTTTAGGGTTTAGGGTTTAGGGTTTGCGCGTGCAGGCCTGCCGGGGCCTCCTTCCTACACACACCTAAACCCTTTGCTGCCAGCAGACGCCCAAGACCCCCCTGAGGCCCCGGGGCCCTTTGTGGGGCCCCCGAGGCCCCTTAGTTGCTGCTGGAAGTCTCCAGTGGCTGATTTCCCAGTAGTTCCCTTTTACTCAAACCCTCAGCAGCAGCAGCAGCAGCAGCAGCAGCAGCAGCAGCTGCAGCAGGTGCCGTTTGTGCGGGGCCACCGACCCCCGCTGCAGGCCCCGAAGCCGTCGGACCTGCCGCGGTCGCGCTGCGGAGCTGCAGCAGCAGCAGCAGCAGCAGCAGCAGCAAGCATTGCAGCGCAGCAGCACCTCCCGCCCCCTCCCCCAGAGCTGCCGCAGCAGCAGCAGCCCACTGAGGCCATTGTGTGGGACATGCGCGTCAGAAAGTGGTGGCGGGGGGCCTTTTACAGGCAGCAGCACCGGCAGCTGCAGCAGCAAGAGCAGCAGCAGCAGCAGCCAGAGCAGCAGCAGCAGCAGCAGCAGCAAGAGCAGCAGCAGCAGCGGCAAGAGCAGCAGCAGCAGCAAGAGCAGCAGCAGCAGCAAGAGCAGCAGCAGCAGCAAGAACAGCAGCAACAGTCAACGAGCAGCAGCAACGCCGACGCCTCCGACAGCAGCGAGAGCAGCAGCAGCAGCAGCAGCAGCAGCAGCGGCAGCAGCAGCAGCAAGGAGACGCAAGGGGAGGAAGGGTGTGGGGCCCCACAGTCTTTAGCCGAGCAGCAGCAGATTATTTACGGCCGCAAAATCGCCAAGGCAATAAACTCTAACGAAGGCGCAACACACGAGTGGAAGGTGCCCTTGCTGCTGCTGCTGCTGCTGCTGCTGCTGCTGCTGCTGCTATTAGTGTTGCTGCTGCTGCTGTTGTTAGCGTTGTTCGTGGTGCTGCTGTTAGTGCTGCTGTTGCTGCTGCTGCTGCTGCTGCCGACGCCGTTGGCGCTGCTGGTGTTCCTCGCGCCCCCTGCCGCTGCCGCTGCAGCCGCTGCTGCTGCTGCTGCTGCTGCTGCTGCTGCTGCTGCTGCAGTTCACGCAGCTGGGCGCGGGGCGGCGAGTGGGCGAGTTTGTCTTTGGACCTGACAAGTTGCTGCCAGCAAAACAAAAAAGCAAAAGAAGACTCGGAAGAGGAGACGGCAGCAGCAAAGGGGGTTCTGCGGGCCGCGGCTGCAAGGGGCAGAAGGCGCGCAGCGGCAGCAGCAAAAGGATCGGTGAGCTGCTGCTGCTGCTGCTGCTGCTGCTGCTGCTGCTGCTGCTGGGGGGGGTGAGGGGGACTCTGTGCAGGAAGCAAAAGCTGGGGGGTCAAAAGAAATAATAGGAAGGTTTTGGGGAGCGGCGATGCAGCGCAGGAGGCGCAGCAGCAAAAACAATCGTCACTTTCGTTTTGCTGCTGCTGCTGCTGCAGCTGCTGCTGCAGCTGCTGCTGCAGCTGCTGCTGCTGCTGCTGCAGCTGCTGCTGCTGCTGCTGCTCGTTATACATGCATACGTGGGTGTGCTATGTATGTGGTTTAAAACAGATGCACAGAACTGCTTCACCAATCTGCTGCTGCTGCTGCTGCTTCTTGTGCCGCTGTTTGTGCTGCTGCTGCTGCTGCGTGTGCTGCTGCTGCTGCTGCTGCTGCTGCTGCTGCTCAGGGTTCGAGGGAGGGCAAATGCCGCTGTACCGGCGGCTGCCGAAGTTTGTGGGGCGGCAGCTGGGCCCTGGACATCAGCAGCAATACAGGCAGCAGCAGCAGCAGCTGCTGCCGCTGCATAAGTTGAATTGCTGCAGCGAAGGAGAAACTGTTGACTGGCAGCAGCTGCTGCTCAAGGGGGTTTTCCTTGGCAAATACAAAAGGGATTGCCCTGTGAAGGTAAACTCTGCTGCTGCTGCTGCTGCTGCTGCTGCTGCTTGTTTTGCTGCTGCTGCTGCTGCTTGTGTTGCTGCTGCTGCTCCTGCTGCTGCTTGTGTCGCTGCTGCTGCTGAGACTGCTGCTGCTTGTGTCGTTGCTGTTGCTGCTGAGGGTGCTGCTGATTCTGCCCCGGCTCGGGGTGCTGTTTACTATTGCTGCTGCTGCTGCTGCTGCTGCTGCTGCTGCTGCTAATGATGCCGGCATAAAGGTTTCTGGTGGCTGTGATGAGAGTGCTGCTGCTGCTGCTATGTGAGGGCTCTCAGTTTTGGCGCTGCTGCTGCTTTTGCTGCACTTTCTGGTTGCTGCTGCTGCATCTTTTGTTGCTGCTGCGCTTTCGCTGCTGCTGCACTGTTGCTGCTGCTGCTGCTGCTGCTGCTATGTAAGCGCCGCTGCGGCTCCTAGTCTCCGCGCTGCTGCTGCTGCCACTGGCTTCCTGGTTGCTGCTGCGGCACCTTTGCTGCTGCTGCACTTTTGCTGCTGCTGTACTTTTGCTGCTGCTGCTGCTGCTAGGTTGTGGGGCCCCCCTTGAGCCGCAAACGGCTCGGGCCAGATGGAGATGGGACCCTAAAGGTCAGAAATCTGACAGTCAAAGTAAGTCTTTTCAAGGGTTTAGGGTTTAGGGTTTAGGGTTTAGGGTTTAGGGTTTAGCAGCAACTAGGCTGTTTGCTGGTGTGCCTGTGATTGTTCTTTTTTGGGGCTGTAGCTCTTCTGTGCTTAGGGTTTAGGGTTTAGGGTTTAGGGTTTGGGGCTTGGCGCTGGGGTCTCGATTTGTTCCGTTGGCCCGGGCTTTGTCTTTAGGGTTTAGGGTTTAGGGTTTAGGGTTTGCTACTTTTTTGTTTTGGGTTCATTTATTTATATTTCTTTTGCCTGCGGCTGTTTTGCTTTAGTGTTGCGTTAGAGTTTGCTGCTGTTGCTGCTGCTGCAGCTATTGCGCCTGCTGTTTCTTTTGCAGCTCTTGCTGCTGCTGCTGCTGCTGCAGTGGTCAATGTAGCGGTTGCTGCAGTGATCAGTGTTCTTGCTGCTGCTGCTGCTGCTGCTGCTGCTGCTGCACGAGCTGCAGTTTCTCTGCCTTCGCTGCTGCGTCGAGCCGCTGTTGCTGCTCCCGCGG
>NW_013655307.1:12500-26550 GCF_000499385.1 Eimeria necatrix
TGTGCTTTAGAAGCACGCCTCAACCCTAAACCCTAAACCCTAAACCCTAAACCCTTATCAGTGAGGCCGCCAATCAAACTTTCAAACCCTTACCGTACACGGTAAACTCTAAACCCTAAACCCTAAACCCTAAACCCTAAACCCTAAACCCTAAACCCTAAACCCTAAACCCTAATAAACCCTAAACCCTAAACCCTAAACCCTAAACCCTAAACCCTAGAGCACCTTGAAGCGGGGCAAACCGAGAACGCCAGCCCCAATTCAACAAAACCCTAAACCCTAAACCCTAAACCCTAAACCCTAAACCCTAAACCCTAAACCCTAAACCCGAAAGCCTAAACCGTACAAAACCCTAAACCCTAAACCCTAAACCCTAAACCCTAAACCCTAAACCCTAAACCCTAAACCCTAAACCGCAAACCCTAAACCCTAAACCCTAAACCCTAAACCCTAAACCCTAAACCCTAAACCCTAAGCTGACCACTGCTTACGGGCAAATGAGTGCCTTTACACGCCCGTTGCAAACCTTTGTAGATCTCTGCAGCCATCGCCGGATTTGCCCAGACAGCTTGCTGCCTGCAGCCGCACTCCAAGCCCTAAACCCTAAACCCTAAACCCTAAACCCTAAACCCTGGACCCAAAACCTCAAACGCGAAACCGTAAACACTAGACAGTATGGTCTAGGGCCTCAACGCCAAATCACAAGAAAACGAGACCCATTTAGAAAAAGAAACCCGAGTCGAGGGTTTAGGGTTTAGGGTTTAGGGTTTGGGAGGTAGGGTTTAGGGTTTAGGGTTTAGGGTTTAGGGTTCGAGCCTTACTGTCAGCATCATACCAGGTTCCAGCATGAGTAGCTCTCCTCTGCCTCTGGCGGCCTTGCGCAGCCTCCATAGCCGCAAACTAGGGTTTACGCTAGGGTTTAGGGTTTGGGGTTTAGGGTTTAGGGTTTAGGGTTAAGGGTTTAGGGTTTCGCAATGTGTAATTCCGTGAAGTGGCTAAATTTGACTAGCTGCCCGAGAAGTCTTCCTCCTTCCCTCTAACAAGATGATTTCGTTTTCTAGCGCCCTGCGTTTAGGGTTTAGGGTTTAGGGTTTAGGGTTTAGGGTTTAGGGCTTCGCTGGGGACCCGCAACAATCTAGGGTTTGCTGTTTGGCAGCTAAAGTGCCATTTGAGGACTCAAGAGAGCTGGAAGCTGCAGCGGGGGTATTCTAGTCTTGAGTTTCGGGTGTATGTACACCTGAAAACAAAGCAGTTCTCCGGAAATCGGCAACAAAAAGGGGCCTTATGAGGGTTTGTTTTGCAGGAAATGAGTCAATTAAGACAAAAATGAGCCCAAAAAGAGGAGAAGCATGCAAAAGCAGCAGCAGCAGCAGCAGCAGCTGCTGCTGCTGCTGCTGCTGCTGTTGAAACACCTGTCGGAGGCTCTCGCGCAGTGTCTTTCGGCGTTCGGCTTGAAAAAAACCCTTTTTTGGGGTTTTGTTCCACTTTTTATTTTCATTTAAATTTATTTATTTATTTTTAATTTACTTTTATTCATTTTTATTCATTTTCATTTCATTTCGTTTCGAAATAGAACCCAAAACCGCCGCAAACCACAGACTCAACCGCCGCTGAGACGCCCTGCACACGGCCCTAAACCCTAAACCCTAAGCCCTAAACCCTAAACCCTAAACCCTAGACAGAAACTGAACCCCCTAAGCCCTATCTCCAGCAGAAAAGACAGACACTAAACCCTAGACCCCAAAGACGAGGCGGAAGCGCGAAGACCTAAACCCTAAACCCCCAGCTGTGAAAGCCCTATATGACTCCAAACCCCAAAACCCTAAACCCTAAACCCTAAACCCTAAAGGGACACCGTCGAACAGCTCCTGCTCTCTGCAAACCCTAGCTTTTGGCCCCAACGCTAAAACCCTAGCCTCGAGTCTCAAACCCTGAACAGCAAGATTGAGGCCCCAGACTCTAAACCCTAAGCCTAAACCCTAAACCCTAAACCCTAAACCCTAAACCCTAAACCCTTCGCCCGCAAAGCCCAAAACACCTTCGCACAGAGTTTCTGCACGGTTCTGCGTGCAGCAAAAAAGCGCGGAGATACTAAACCGGTGACTGGCTAGCTAGCCAGCCAGCTAGCTAGTTAGCCAGATAGCTAGCTAGCCAGATATCTAGCTAGCCCGCTAGCTAGCTAGCCAACTGGCTAGCTAGCCAGACAGCTAGCTAGCCAGCTAGCTAGCTAGTTTTCAGTTCGCCGGGCAGCTAGCCGGCAGAACGCCCAGCTAGCCACCCCAAAGTCGTGCGGGCAGAGCTCCTCCCCGCACAGCTAGCTGGCTAGCCAGCTAGCTAGCCAGCTAGCTAGCTGGGCAGCTAGCTAGCTAGCTAGCTAGTTAGCTGGCTAGCTAGCTAGCCAGTTCGCTAGCTAGCTATCCATTTGAAGCCCCAGCACCTTACTCAACGCACGGCCGAGAGGCCGCTGACCTGGCTAGCTGGCCACCCCGCTAGCCAGCCAGCTAGCTAGCTAGCTAGCCAGCTAGCTGGCTAGCTAGCTGGCTAGCTAGCTGGCTAGCTAGCTAGCAAGCGTATTAGCTAGCTAGCTAGCTAGCTAGCTGCGCCCCTGCGGCGCCTGCAGCCAGCGTTGCAGCCGAAGCTGAGTACCGTAGTGAGCCCCGCAGCTTTCAGCTGCTGCTCGCTACCCGAGCAGCCCTAAACCCTAAACCCTAAACCCTAAACCCTAAACCCTAAACCCTAAACCCTAAACCCTACATGCCGATTTCATGGGGGTGTAGGAATTCGTCTTGGCTCTCTTCGGATGAAGTTTCCTCTTCTTCATCTTCATAGCTGTAAATGTAGCGGGGGCCCCTTCGTGCTGCAGCTAGCTGCAGTGCTGCTGGGAACGTGCTGCTGCTGCTGCTGCTGCTGCTGCTGCTGCTGCTGCTGTCGAGGTGGTAGGCAGCCAGCAGCAAAACAGCAGCAAAGACAACCCCGAGGCCCCCAGCAAACCACAGCAAACTGGCTTGCTGCAGAGGGTTTGGAGGGGCCCCATTTGGGTCTTGGGGGCCCCCCTGGGGGGCCCCCCGGGGGGCCCCCCCCAGCAGCAGCAGCACCCCCAGCAGCAGCAGCAGCACGGCGCGGGGGCCCCGCTGCTGCTGCCCCTGGGGGGCCCCCAAGCGCCTCTTCCGCAGCGACAGCAGCAGCTCCAAAAGGCCCGAGAAGCAAAGAGCAGCAGCAGCAGCAAAAGCAAACACAAACCCTAAACCCTCGGTGGTTTGGGGGAGGCCCCCTGCCTGGCTGAGGGCCCCGTCGAGCTGCTGCAGCGGCGCTGCAGCAGCAGCAGCAAGGGCCCCCCAGGGGCCCCCCTGCTGCTGCGCCTCTTTGCTGCAGCACGAGACCCACAGCAGCAGCCCCAGCCCCAGGCTGAGGCCCACCAGCCACGACTTGAGGCCCCTCAGGGGGGCCCCCCTGGGGGGCCCCCCCAGGGGGCCCCACTGGGGGGCCCCCAGGGGGGCCCCCTGGGGGCCCCACAGGGGGGCCCCCAGGGGGGCCCCCAGTACAACAACCCCACCTTTTCTGCTCCTCACGGAGCTCGAAAAGCCCCTGCGGCGGGGCCCCACACTGCGGGCCAGGGGGGCCCCCCGGGGGGCCCCCAGGGCCCCGTAGCGGGAGGGTCGGGGGGCCCCCCAGGGGCCCCCAGTGTAGCTCCTCGCGCGCCGGAAGGGGGGCCCCCTAGGGGGGCCCCTCCTGCTGCTGCGGTACCCTCTGCAGCTCCTGCAGCTGCGCACGCTGCGCGGGGGGGCCCCCAGCCGGGTACTCTTCCGGGGGCCCCCGTGGGGGCCCCCGGGGGGCCCCCCGGGGGGCCCCCCGGAAGGTTCTGGAGGGGAAGGGTACATAATAGCTGCTCTTTGAGCGGCGGGGTTGAGGGCTTAGAGAAAGGAGAGAATTTGCTGCTGAGTTTGAGCCATTTGCTGCAGGGTTTGCTGCTGTTGGAGTTGGAAGTGCTGCTGCTGCTGCTGCTGCTGCTGCTGCTGCTGCTGCTGCTGCTGGTTCTTCGGCCGCTGCAACCAGCGGCAAGGAATCCACGCCGACTTCCGCTGCTGCTGCTGCTGCTGCTGCTGCTGGCGCTGCTGCTGCTGCTGCTGCTGCTGCACTAGCAGCAGCACCGTCAGAGGCCCACTCAAGGTCCACTACGTCCTCTGTGAAGAACCCCGGATCTGCTGCTGCTGCTGCTGCTGCTGCTGCTGCTGCTGCTGCTGATTCATCGCGAAGCTGCTGCAGCAAAGGCAAGAGAAAAAAAAAGAAAGGCCGCCCCATCACGGGGGGCTGCGAGCAGCATGAGCCGCGGTTTAGGGTTTAGGGTTTAGGGTTTAGGGTTTGGGAAAATCCCACTAGGGCTTCGGCGGTCACTCCTGAACCCTAAACCCTAAACCCTAAACCCTAGTTCCACGCCCCAGCCCTTCGAAGTTTCCATGCATCCGCCTCCCTTCTTAATAATCAACTTTTTAGAGGCTAGGGTTTAGGGTTTAGGGTTTAGGGTTTAGGGTTTAAGCTGTGGGGTTTACGACCTGTCGAGCCCTTGTCCTGCAAACGCTCCCCTAAACCCTAAACCCTAAACCCTAGTTCTTTGCTTGGCATTTAGATTTTATTAGCTGCTTGAAATTCAAAGTTTAATTTCACAATTTCGTGAAGTCCTTTAGGGTTTAGGGTTTAGGGTTTCGGGCCTAGGGTTTAGGGTTTAGGGCTTTGGCCCTGAGCGCCGGTCTCGGGCTCAGGATCTGGCTTGAGGGGTTTGCCTGCTGCACTCGAGGGTTTAGGGTTTAGGGTTTAGGGTTTACTCTATTTGTGTTTTGTATACTTTTTTAAGACTTGGGCTTTAGAATATCATGTCTGAGGCACAGGGTTTAGGGTTTAGGGTTTAGGGTTTAGGGTTTAGGGTCTAGGGTCTAGGGCCTAGGGTTCAGGGCCTAGGGTTTAGGGCAATTAATGGTTAATGGTTGAGGCTTAGGACCTTTATTGTGTAAGATTTAGATTTTGGGGCAATAATTTAGGGTTTAGTGTTTAGGGGTTTGGGATTTAGGGTTTAGGGTTTAGGGTTTAGGGTTTACATTGGCCACCTCTGCCAGGGTGCGGCTCAGCAAAGGGCGATCAAGTCTCTGGAGGTCCTCATTCAAAAAAGCAAGGAAAAAGCTTTAAAAATTAGGGTTTAGGGTTTAGATCTCAGGGTTTAGGGTTTAGGGTTTAGGGTGTAGGGTTTAGGGTTTAGGGTTTAGTGTTTGCAGGCTCCCGCCCGCCAGCGACTCTAGTGAGCGCTGACCAACTGCAACACTAAAAAAGAAATTAAACCAACAGCAAATAAATAAATAAATAATAAATAAATAAATAAATAAATAATAAATAATAAATAATAAATAATAAATAATAAATAATAAATAAATAAATAAATAAATAAATAAATAATAAAAAGGTATTCTTCAGTTACTGTGGCGAGAGGCCGGCCCCCACTTGGTAGTACGCAGTACTTTACCGCCTAGCTTTTAACTCTAAACCCTAAACCCTAAACCCTAAACCCTAAACCCTAAACCCTAAACCCTAAACCCTAAACCCCGGTACAACGGCGCAGATCTTGTGGTTAGTGCGCTTTTGTCCCGGTCCTTTTAGTCTTATTTTTCTGTCTTGCTCTGCTGCTGGCACTTCACGTAGCTAGCTAGCTAGTCAGCAACTTAGCTAGCTGGCTAGCTAGCTAGCTAGCTAGCTGGCTAGCTAGCTAGCCAGCTAGCTGGCCAGCTAGCCGGCTGGTAGCAAGTTCGCTTGGTGGCTCGGCAAATGGCTAAGCTGCTGAATCATCTGGCTAGCCATGTACGGATCCAGCTAGCTATCTAGCTAGCTAGCTAGCTAGCTATATATCTAGTTAGCTAGCTAGCTAACTGGCTAGCTAGCTAGCTAGCTGTGGCTAGCTGCGGCGGGCTCGGCAGAGCGGCCCCACAGGTCAGCTAGCCACAGCTAGCCAAGCTTGGCCGCAGCTATTTGCGGCCAGAAGTAGCTAGCTAGCTTCTGCTATGCGGAGCTGTCTGTGGCTAGCTGCGGCTAGCTGTGGCTAGCTGTGGCTAGCTGCGGCTCGCGGGCCGTGGCCTCGTGGCTGTGAGGTGTTGGCAGATTGCCGAAGGACCCAAAATTAAGATCAAAAAGGGATAAATAAAAAAGAATAAAAAAGAATAAAAAGAATAAAAAAGAATAAATGAATTGAATTCAAACTTGTGGTGGGCGCGTTGGCTTTCGCTGTTCAGGTGTCTGCGCAGGTCCCCGGCGCAGCCCTGGGGCTTTTTGCGTGCGACTGCATGCAACTGCGTCGAATAAATAGCTAAAAAGGCAAAAATAAAGTAAAAAAGAATAAATAATGAAATAATAAAAGCTTTTTGCGGAAGAACGAGGGCAATTGAGTTTGTTTTGCATTATTTCTGAGGTGTACGTACACCGCGAGCAGCGGGCCGCTCGCGCCGCCGGCGTTCTTCCTCTCTGCGCCCCCAAAAGGCCTTTCTTAGCTCTTTAAAAAGAATTAAAAGTTTAAAATATGAAATTAAATTAAAAATTTGAATTAATTGGCCCTTTTTTGCACTCTTTTCCGCCAAAAATATGATGCACCCGAACTCGCTCAACTTGCTGCAGACAAAATGCAAACAAGTCCTCGAGGCGCTGCTGCGGCCGCGCTACCTCGGTACGTACACCTGAATTAAAAAGAAAATATAATTAATTTAATTTATTTATTTATTTCATTTCATTTCATTTATTTTATTATTTCATTCTTTCTACTTATATATGTTTTCGCGTATCCATTAGTTGCTGCAGCTAACAAAAGCTCTTTTGTTTTCCCTTCTACTCACTTGCCTTTTCTTTCTCTTTTATTTTTTATTTTATTTTTATTTTATTTTAATTTTTTATTCTTTCTTTTATCTTTTCTTTTATTTTTTCTCTTTCTTTTTCTTTCAGTTTTTATTTTAGTTTCTGTTTTACTCTGTCTTTTATTTCTTTTTTTATTTTCTTTTTTTCTTTCAGTCTTCTTTTATTTCATTTCATTTTATCTTTTATTTTTTCTTTCTTATTTCCTTTTATATTTCCCTTTTTATTTTCTTTTATATTTTCTTCTACTTTTCATTTTATTTTTCCTTTTATTTTTTTTGCTCTTTGGAAACTCAAAAGTCCTATTCCAAACTTCGCTCTCTGTGCAGCGGCGGGCTTAGGGTTTAGGGTTTAGGGTTTAGGGATTAGGGTTTAGGGTTTAGGGTTTACTGTTTAGGGTTTAGGGTTTACAGCGTCTAGGCTTAGGGTTTAGGGCTTACAGCTTTCGTAGCTCGTCAATGTGCAGCCGCATGTTTCGCCCTTCAGAACTTAGGGTTTAGGGTTTAGGGTTTAGGGTTTAGGGTTTAGGGTTTGCGCAGCTTTAATCCCTAAGTGGATATCGAGGGCCTCGCCAGAGGAAATGCGTCGTCTTCATTTTGTCGGCAAAATTCTCTTTTCAAATAACCACCACGTCTTCCAGCCAGCCACTCCTTCGGTGACCCAAACCCTAAACCCTAAACCCTAAACCCTAAACCCTAAGCGCCAAACCCTAGAACCTAGACCCTAAACTTTGAACCCTGAACCCTAAAACCTAAACCCTAAACTGTAAGCGCCAAACCCTAGACCCTAAACCCTGAACCCTAAACCCTAAACCCTAAGCGCCAAACCGTAGACCCTAAACCCTGAACCCTAAACCCTAAACCCTACTTTCGAGCGCTGAAACCCAAATGCTGAACTCTAAATTGCCTTAGAATGCAGCAATTGAATGAAGTAAATATTTGATAATATATATTCAAACTTTTCATTTTTATTTAAAAAAATAAAAGTGAAAAGTTTGAAAAAAAAAGAAAGTCTTTTGCCTCCCTCGCTGGGGTCGCGAGGTGTCCATACACCTGAGCAGCGCAAGCAACGAAAGAAGAAAATAAAAAAAGAAAAAACAAAAACAGAAAGTAAATTAAATTCAAAATTAAATTAAATTAAAAATTAAATTAAATTAAATTAAATTAAATTAAATTCAAAATAAATTATTTTGTGCATTCAATTCTGAAAAGCCGCAGCTGTCTGTACACCAGAAAGCTGCAGATACACCTGAGACCCACTTGAGCTGTCTAGACACCCGTAGAAACAGTTTTGCAACTAAATTAAAAATAAAAACAAATTTAATAAATGAAGAAATAAAAAGAAATTAAATTAAAATAAAAAAGTAAATTAAATTAATTGGTGGAGGTGTAAAAGCAAAGAAAGCACGAGCTGTCTGTACACCCCAACAGCCCAGTTGCAAATGAATTATGATTTGAAGAATTTAATTTAAATAATTTGAATTTAATTTAAATTTAATTTAAATTTAATTTATGTTTATTCAATTTTAAATGTGTTTTACCATTTAAATGAAGATGCAGAAGTAGGACGATGCAAAAAGAAGCAGCAGCAAACTCAAGCTCTTGCTGCTGCTGCTGCTGCTGCTGCTGCTGCTGCTGCTGTTGCTGCTGCATTTTCCGCTGGCATTGTTGCTGCTGCTTTTGCTCTGCCTTCGCTGCTGCTTGCTGCTGCTGCCGCTGCTGCTGCTGCTGCTTACTCCTGCTGCTGCTGCTGCCGCTGCTGCTGCTGCTGCTGCTGCTGCTGCTGGGGTGTCTGTACAGCTGAACGGGCTGCCGCGGCTGATAGAGCAGCCGCAGCAAAGCCTCGACAGCAATCAGTTTTTAAAAAAAGAAAAAGTTTTTGAAGAGTCTTCTTTGTTGACTCAAAGGGCCCCGAAGGGGGCCCTGGCTTTCGCGGGCACCAAGTACTTCAGCGAAGTAGGGTTTAGGGTTTAGGGTTTAGGGTTTAGGGTTTGGCGGCGGCTGTGCGGCTGAGTGGCTGCGGGGTCTTAGGATTTCTGCTGCTGCTGCTGCTGCTGGAGGCAGCAGCAGAGGGTTTGGGGTTTGGCTCGGGTTTGGAAACCCCCGCAGTTTGAGGGTTTAGGGTTAGGGTTTAGGGTTAGGGTTTAGGGTTAGGGTTTAGGGTTTCTCTGCATGCAGCAGCACAAGGGTTTAGGGTTTAGAGCTGCTAGGGTTTGCATGAGCGCGGCTGGCGCAGGCACCATTCGCGAAGATGCTGCAGCTGCAGGCCCTGCGCAGGCAAGCCAAACCCTAAACCCTAAACCCTAAACCCTAAACCCTAAACCCTAAACCCTAATTCGAGGCGGTTTGGGGGTAAAACCCTAACGAGGGTTTAGGGTTTGCGGCGTAGGCTCGAGGAGTGGCAGGCCTGCAGAGCGGACATTGCCAAGCGCTGGGAAGTCGCTGAAACCCTAGGAGAGTGAGGGTTTAGGGTTTAGGGTTTAGGGTTTAGGGTTTAGGGTTTGGCGGGGTTCTTCTGTGCAGAGTTTCAACGCGGGCAGCTGCAGCAAAGCATTTAAGTGATTCTAAAAACATAAAAAGAAACAAATTGAAATATTTATTTTTTGAAACAAATAAAAATAATAAATAAATAAATAAATAAAATAAATAAATAAATAAAAATAATAAATAATGATTAATAAAATAAATGGTAATAGAAGGACGCGGAACAAACAGCAGCAAGACCAGAAGCAGCAGAACTTAAACAACTACAGCAGCAGCAGCAGCAGCAGCTGCTGCTGCTGCTATTGCTGCTGCTGCTGCTATTGCTGCTGCTGTTGTTGCTGCTGTTGCTGCTGCTGCTGCTGCAGCCTCTTCTCCTTTTATAATGCTGCAAGAGCTCCCTTTGAATCCATTGAGGGTTTGGAGCAGCACGAGAGGCTTTTCCAAGACGCAGACTGCAGGTACCTAAACCCTAAACCCTAAACCCTAAACCCTAAACCCTAAACCCTAAACCCTAGAACCCTTTTATGGCGGGCCTTCGCTGCTGCTTTCATTTGCAGGTGCGCTTTGGGTTAAAGCGAGGGCACGGCTAGGGTTTACGGATTAGCTAGACCCTTATTTAGGGTTTAGGGTTTAGCAATACCCTCTTTTAGGGTTTAGCGCTCGGCTAGGCCTTTTTCAGGGTCTAGGGTTTAGGGTTTGGCCCTCCCCCAGTTTACTCAGGCTAACTACGCGTCGAAAACACCACACCTCTAAACCCTAAACCCTAAACCCTAAACCCTAAACCCTAAACCCTAAAACCTTTCAACTGCAGGAGACAAATGGCAGGGCTCCCTAACCCTCGCACCAAACTGCTGGGGCCCTCAGTCCTCACTGAAGAGCAGCAGCAGCAGCAGCAGCAGCAGCTCCTGCTGCAGCAGCAGCAGCAGCAGCAGCAGCTGCTGCACCAGCAACAGCAGCAGCAGCAGTACCGCAAGTACATGCAAGACCACTTGTACTTCAACGACAGGCAAGTCCAAACCCTAGGCAGCAAACCCTAAACCCTAAACCCTAAACCCTCGCGCGGCAGCCGAACTACGGCCTAAAAAGAGGGCCTAGGGTTTAGGGTTTAGGGTTTAGGGTTTGCTGCTGCAGAACCAATGAGCGCATCGACTCCACCTATTCTGTTTCTTTTAAACCCCCCCCAAAAGACTTTTGGCTGCTGCAGCAGCAGCAGCAGCCGCAGCAGCTGCTGCTGCTGCAGCAGCAGCTGCGGGACATGCGCAGATGCACTGTTGCTGCATGCATTGTGGGCGAAAAACTGGGCCACACCTAAACCCTAAACCCTAAACCCTAAACCCTAAACCCTTCAGCTAGTGCTGAGGGTCCTACAGACTGGCGGAACCAGCAACAGCCATTCCTTGCTTCAAGGCCCTGCAGCAAACAAACCCTAAACCCTAAACCCTAAACCCTAAACCCTAAACCCTAGGCCTTCCGTGTGCGCGGCTGAAGACCCACGAAGACTGCTGCGGGTTTCGAGATCAAGACGGGAAACCCTAAACCCTAAACCCTAAACCCTAAACCCTAAACCCTAGCTCACTCTTCTTTTTCTGTAATTTGCTTCAATGCAACATCCACGCACTGCAGCTCGGCCTTGAGCTGCACGCAAACCCTAAACCCTAAACCCTAAACCCTAAACCCTCGAGGGAAGGCGCCGCGCAGACTCAAGGGCCCCGGCCCCCTCAGAAGGGTTTAGGGTTTAGGGTTTAGGGTTTAGGGTTTACTCTTTCTATCAGCAGCTTGTGCTGCTGCACATTTTGCTTCGAAACCTCTTCTTGAGACTTTAGGGTTTTCAATTCTTGCTGCAGCTTTATCCTCTCTTGCAGCTGCGCCATAGACGGCAGCCTGCCCACAAACCCTAAACCCTAAACCCTAAACCCTAAACCCTAAACCCTAAACCCTAAACCCTAAGCCCTTGACTCCCGGCGTCCCGGTTTCGGGCGGCCACCCTCAACCCGTGAGGTAACCCAGAGGAACTCACGTGGGGTTTAGGGTTTAGGGTTTAGGGTTTAGGGTTTACGCCTACTTGGCGCCAACTTGGGGCCCTTTCTCTTCTGCTGCTGCTGCTGCTGCTGCTGCTGCTGCTGCGTGCAGCGCCTCCAGCGACAGCTCTCCCACAGCTTTGTCGAAGCTCGCCTGAACACAAACCCTAAACCCTAAACCCTAAACCCTAAACCCTAAACCCGGGTCTCTGCGCTGCGGCAGCGCCAGGCACACCGCACGGCCCACCCCTCAAACCCTAAACCCTAAACCCTAAACCCTAAACCCTAAACCCTAACCTGAATTCGTATCTGCAGCGCCGCCAGGAAGTCCTCAATTTCCTTTTTAAAGGGCCCGCCCTCAGCGAGCTGCAGCAGCCTGGGGAGCGCGGCAGCAGCAGCTGCGGCCGCGGGAGAAGCAGCAGCAGCAGCAGCAGGAGCAGCAGCAGCAGCAGCAGCAGCAGGAGCAGCAGCAGCAGACTGCAGCAGCGCCAAAACAGCAGCTAATTCGCGAGTCACCGCCAAAGCCAAACTCCGGGGCACAGAACGCGGCGGGGGAAACTGCCAAAGAGTGGACCAGCCCACCAGCGCGTGCTGCAGCGGCGGAATGCTGCTGCTGCTGCTGCTGCTGCTGCTGCTGCTGCTGCTGCTGCTGCTGCTGCTGCTGGTGCTGCTGCTGCTGGTGTCGCTGCTGGTGGGTGCTGCTGCGGCGGCAGCGCCGCCGGGCGCCACGCAGGAGGAGGACAGCATCTTGTTTGGGCGTGGGTGACAGAGCAGCAGCAGCAGCTGCTGCTGCTGCAGCAGCAGCAGCAGCAGCAGCAGCGGGAGATGCAGCAGCAGCTGCTGCTGCTGCCGCAACTGCTGCCGCTCACGTCAAGGGATTGTTACACTAATTGAGCCGCGGTGTACTTTGCACTGCGTCAGCTGCTGCTGCTGCTGCAGGGGATAAATGCTGCAGGAGGGTGTGTCTGCCGCAGCAGCAGCAGCAGCAGCAGCAGCAGCAGCAGCAGCTGCAGCAGGGGGCCGCAGCGGAGCCCTAGGACTTAAAATAACAAGCAATTTATTAATTAGATATAAATACTTAATTTGTTGCAGCAGCTGCTGCTGCAGCGCCATGGGGCTGCTGCAGCAGCACTAGCGTACCGCAGCAGCAGCAGCAGCAGCAGCAGCTTTTTCCTGCTGCAGCAGCTGGCGCTGCCGACAACAGCCACCGCTGCAGCAGCAGGAAGACTAGTGCGCGCTTTAGAAGCAGCAGATGGCAAAAAAATAAGTAAATAAACAGCAGCAGAAGAGTTTATTAATTGATTATTTGTTTTTAGGAGTTGCTGCTGGCAGCAGCAGCAGCAGCAGCAGCAACGCGTGGAAGAAGGCAGGAGCAGCAGCAGCAGCAGCCGTTTTTTCGTGTCGCAGCTGCACGCACCGGCGACAGCGTTTGCTGCTGCTGCTGCAGCAGCAGCAGCAGCAACTATTTTGCAGCAGCAGCAGCAGCACCAGTTGCTGTTTCTTGCCATTGCCCTTCATCTTAACATTTTTTCTGTTACTTAAATTAATTTCCAATTATCTTTTGCTGCTGCAGCAGCAAGGGGCCACGAGCGTCGACTCTAGCAGCAGCAGCGCCGCAAAGCAGCAGCAGCAGAAGCAGCAGCAGCAGCAGCAGCAACAGCAGCATCGTTCTTTTGCACCGCTAGAGCAGCACGAGCGGCAGCAGGGAGCAGCAGCAGCAGCAGCAGCAGCAGCAGCACGAGCAGCAGCACTGCAGCAGCCACAAGTGCAGCAACAACAGCACACCGTGCCCTCTGCAGACGCAGTCTGCTGTTTTAGCAGCAGCAGGAGCTGCTGCAGGCCAGCTTGCTGCAGCAGAAGCAGAAGCAGCAGCAGCAGCAGCAGCAGCTGGCTGCGAGTTTGCCGCAGCTACAACAGTCACAGCAGCAGCAGCAGCAGCAGCAGCAGCGGCTGCAGCTGCTCGCTGCAACGCACCACGCATGGCTGCTATCCAAATGCTGCTGCAGCGGCAACAGCAGCAGCAGCAGCAGCAGCACTAGCAGCAGCAGCACTAGCAGCAGCAGCAGCAGAGCTTGATGCTGTAGAGGCCATGCAGCAGCCAGCTCTTGTTGATGGGCTCGCTGCAGCCAAAGCAGCAGCAGCAGCAGCAGCAGCAGTGGCTCCAGCAGCAGCAGCGCCAGCAGCAGCAGCACCAGCTGTAGCGGCTTCAAACGCAGCGAATGCAGCAGAAGCAGCAGCAGCAGCAGCACTAGCAGCAGCGCCAGGAGTAGCAGCTCCCGCAGCAGCAGCAGCAGCAACTCCCGCTGCTGCAGCAGCAGCAGCGCCTGCAGCGGTAACAGCAGCAGCAGCAGCAGCAGCTGCACCGGCGAGGATGGCAGCCGCTGCTGCAGCATTTGCAGCAGCGGCACCGGCCAAGGAAACGTCAGCTGCTGCAGCAGCAGCAGCTGCAGCAGCAGCAGCGACCGGAGCAGCAGCTGCTGCTTCTCCCCACTCAACATCTGTGTCTCCCTTTGCAGCAGCAGCAGCAGCAGCAGAAGCAGCTGCTGCTTCTGCTGCGGCTTCCCCCTCGAACAGCTTCGAGAGGGAGCCCGCAAACAACGCCCACAGCAGCAGCAGCAGCAGCAGCAGCAGCAGCAGCAGCAGCAGCAGCAGCAGCAGCAGCAGCAGCAG
>NW_013655307.1:26650-34150 GCF_000499385.1 Eimeria necatrix
CAGCAGCAGCAGCAGCAGCAGCAGCAGCAGCAGCAGCAGCAGCAGCAGCAGCAGGGGCAGCAGCGCAGCAGTAGCAGCAGCAAGAAGAGCAGCACCAGGGGTCCGCTACAGCAGCAGCAGCGGCGCCTGGTGCTGCTGCTGGCTGGATGCAGCAAACAGACACAAGTACAAGTACTTCAGGGTTAGGGACTTCGGGGACGAACAGGTAAACCCTAAACCCTAAACCCTAAACCCTAAACCCTAAACCCTGAGCTTTAGAGAAACGCTAAACCCTGGGCAGACCGTCAGCCTTAGATATGCCCTAAACCCTAGCTAGGCGCTGGCCCTAGGTAAACCCTAAACCCTCGGTAAACCCTAAACCCTCGGTAAACCCTAAACCCTAGGTAAACCCTGAACCCTGGGCAAACCCTAAACCCTAGATAAACCCTAAACCCTCAATAAACCCTAAACCCTCGACCGTAGCTGCATCTGACATAGGGCTCAACAGACGCAAAGTACATTACCTCCATGGCTGCCGCTTATTCATTTTAGGGTTTAGGGTTTAGGGTTTAGGGTTTAGGATTTAGGGTTTAGGGTTTGGGGTTTAGGGTTTGGGGTTAATGCTTTTAGGCGCGGCTGCTCGCGGAGAAGTACTGGAGCCTCAAAGTAGCAGGAGGAGATGCGGAGCAGCAGCAGCAGCAGCAGCAGCAGCAGCAGCTGCAGCAGCAGCAGCAGCAGCAGCAGCAGCAGCACGGTCTTGAGTCCCCTGCGTCTGCTGACTCTGTGTCTGTCTCTGGCTGCGGCGGCGCAGCCGCCCCAGCCGCAGCAGCAGAAGCAGCAGCTGCTGCTGCAGCGTCGCCAGCAGCAGCAGCAGCAGCAGCAGCAGCAGCAGCAGCAGCAGCAGCAGAGCTGCCAGAAGGGGTTTACTCGCGAGGGTCTGGGCTGAATGCTTCTTGGATTTGTCGCTGGTCTTCGGGGGGCCGCAAATACAGCCGCAGCTTTGCTGCTTCCAAGTAAACCCTAAACCCTAAACCCTAAACCCTAAACCCTAAACCCTAAACCCTAACGGCCCGCCGCTACGGGCCCGCACAAGCGCTGGGCGGCGAGGAGCTTCACCCTTAAAGCTGCTTCGCCGTCGATGGATCGGAGCTAGCGTTTGAGATTAGGGTTTAGGGTTTAGGGTTTAGGGTTTAGGGTTTAGGGTTTAGGGTTTAGGGTTTGGGGGTTTGTTCAGGTACGGCCCTGCAACGGCCCGAGAGTTGGCGCTGAAGTTCCGGCAGCAGCTAAAAGACGCAGAGGCAGCAGAAGGCAGCAGCAGCAGCAGCAGCAGCAGCAGCGCGTCTGCTGCAGCAGCAGCAGCAGCAGCAGCAACGCCGGACACAGAAGTGCTGTTCACCACGGACCCCGACCCCCCCGACTCCAGCAGCAGCAGCAGCAGCAGCAGCAGCAGCAGCAGCAGCAGCAGCAGCAGCTGCTGCTGCGGCTTCCGGTTTGACGCGGAAGGGCTCCGCTGGATCTGCTGGTGGAGGTCCGGAGCAGCAGCAGCAGCAGCAGCAGCATTTGTTGTGGGGCGGTATCCTTTTGCTGTTGCGAAGAAAAAAGCTGCTGCTCTTTTTCAGTCTAGGGTTTTGGAGCTGCAGCTGACTAGCGGCTGCAGCGGGAGAGTGCAGACGAAGCAGCTGCCTGCTGCTGCTGCTGCTGCTGCTCTCGCTGCTGCTGCTGCTGCGCAGGCTGCGGAGCAAGAGCAGCAGCAGCAGCAGCAGCAGCAGCAGCAGCACCTGCTGCAGCAGCAAGACACAAGGTCTCCTGAGGACACGCCCAGAAGCAGCCCCGTCAGCCTCAGGGGGCTGCGGGAGTCCGCAGCAGCAGCAGCAGCAACAGCAGCAGCAGCAGCAGCAGCAGCAACGGCAGCAGCAGCAAAGATTCCTCCCGTGCTTCCTCCGTTTCTGCAGCACCTGCCGCAGGCCTTCGTAGCCGAAGTGGTTGCTGCTGCAGCAGGAGGCGGGTTTGCTGCTGCTGCTGCGCCTCCTGGGGCTGCAGATTCTGCTGCTGCTGCTGCTGCTGCTGCTCCTGTTACTGCTGCTTGTGGCCCGTCGGTGTCTCTGGACTCTCTCGACCCCTCTGACCCAGCAGCAGCAGCAGCAGCAGCAGCAAGTGCTGCTGCTGCTGGCGTGCGGGGCTGCGTATACTACGAAGCCTCCGGCAGCAGCAGCAGCAGCAGCAGCAGCAGCAGCAGCAGCAGCAGAGGTAAGTGGGTTGCCAGCTGGGTCTCAGAAGGATTCACCCGCTGCAGGTTTTTCCCCGTTGCAGCAGCAGCAGCAGCAGTTTCTGGCTGGGCAGCAGCAGCAGCAGCAGCGCAGCAGATGGCTCGCGTGTGGCTACAGCTTGTCCTGTGCAAGGCAGCAGCAGCAGCAGCAGCGGAATCGGCGCATGACCAGCAGCAGCAGCAGCAGCAGCAGCAGCAGCGACAGCAACAGCATCAGCAACAGCAAGGGCAAGCACTAAGTGCGCAGCAGCAGGAATCTAAACAGCTGCTGCATCTGCAGCAACCGCAGCAGCAGGAGGCACAGCGCCAAGATTCTCAGCAACAGCAGCAGCAGCAGCAGCAGCAAGAGCAAGAGCAACAGCTGCTGCAGCAGCGCCAGCAGCAGCAGCAGCAGCAAGAGCATGAGCAACAACTGCTGCAGCAGCGCCAGCAGCAGCAGCAGCAACAGCAAGAGCAACAGCTGCTGCAGCAGCGCCAACAGCTGCAACAGCAGCAACAGCAAGAGCTGCAGCAGCAGCAACAGCAAGAGCTGCAGCAGCAGCAGCAGCAACTTTTGCAGCAGCAGATGCAGCAGCAGAAGCTGCAGCAGCAACTGCAGCAGCAGCAGCAGCAGCAGCTGCAGCAGCAGCTGCTGCTGCCACCTGTGAAGGAGGAGCCTTCACAGCTGGCTGCTCGGCCCGCAGCATTCTCCGCATTACTTTCAGCAGCAGCAGCAGCAGCAGAACAAAAGGCAGCTGAGCAGCCAGGAGCAGCAGCAGCAGCAGCAGCAGCAGCAGCAGCACAAGTAGCACCCGAGCCAGCCGAAGCGGCACCAGACGGGGCAGCAGCAACAGCAGCAGCAGCAACGGCAGCAGCAGCACATGCAGCAGCAGCAGAACTGGAAGCGCTGCAGCAGCACTTGAGCTGCTGCAGCGGCCGCCCTGGTCTCTCGTTTGCTGCTGATAAGGGACAGTGGATCATCGACACAGTTAAGGCCCTGCCTGCTGCTGCTGCTGCTGCTGCAGCAGCAGCAGCAGCAAACAACAGCCTCCTCACTTTCAGTGTGCACACTCTGGGGTGGCAGGGGGCCCGAGCTGCTGCTGTTCGCTGCTACGACGAATTGGCAGCAGCAGCTGCTGCAGCAGCAAAGACAGCAGCAACAGCAACGGCAGCAGCAGCATCAGCGACTGCAGCAGCGGGTGCTGCTGCTATGGAGCCTGCGTGCAGCAGCAGCAGCAACTGCAAGGATGGTTCTGCTGCGTTTGCTGCTGGTGAGCCCGCAGCAGCAACAGCAGCAGCAGCTACTTCTCCCTCAGACGCAGCCACGAGCCCAGCAGCAGCAGCAGCAGCAGCAGCAGCAGGTACAGCAGCTGCAGCAGGGGTTAAGCAGCAGAGGGGAGGTGGGGGCGGGCGGCAGCAGCAGCAGCAGCAGCTGCCGTCTCTTGAGGAGCTGCTTGCTGCAGTGCAGCGAGTAGATGTCCCCTGCGAACCAGCAGCAGCAGCAGCAGCAGCAGCAGCAGCAGGTAGGCGCCAGCTTTCCCACAGTCTCAGCGGCGAAGCGCTGCCTAGCAGCAGCAGAAGCAGCAGCAGCAGCAGCAGCAGCAGCAGCAGCAGCTGGACTCTACAGAATCTCTTTAGGCCGCACCTCCGCTTCAGCCGCAGCACAGCAGCAGATGCATTTAAGGGGGGCGCGTGGAGACTTGAGTGGCTGCAGCTGCGGCAGCAGCAGCAGCAGCAGCAGCAGCAGCAGCAGCAGGAGCTGCTGCTGCAGCAGGTGAGCTGGCCGGTGTACGTGCAGCAGGTGGGCGAGCAGGCTGCGTTGCTGCTGGCTCTGAACCTGCAGCAGCAGATTGAAGCAGCAGCAGCAGCAGCAGCAGAGCCGCAGGAGCTGCAGCAGCAAGTGCAGCAGCTGCTGCTGCAGTCCGTCGCGCTGCAGCGGGAGTGCATCAGCAGCAAAGGCAGCAGGAAGCAGCAGCTGGAGCAGCAGCTGCCCACCAGCGTGCTGCAGGCAGCACAAGCTGTGCGGGACAGCAGCAGCAGGAAGCGCCAGGGAGCAGCAAAACTGAGTGTTGCTGCTGCTGCTCCTTCTGCTGCTGCTTCTGCTGCTGCTTCTCCTGTTGCTTCGCTCACAATGTCTCCCGCTGCAGCACATATAGCCTCCCCCGTTGCTGCAGCAAGTGCTGCTGCTGCTGCCTTAGATGGAGCAGCAGCAGCTCCGCTGCCGCCTGCTGCTCGGGCAACTCCCCTGTCATCAGCAGCAGCAGCAGCAGCAGGACCTGCTGCTGCTGCTTCGGGGGCCGTACAAGTAGACGCAGCCACGCTAGCGCTCCACGGGCGGCTCCTGCTGCTGCAGCGGCAGCAGCAGCAGCAACAGCTTCTGCAGCAACAGCAGCAGCAGCTTTTGCAGCAGCGGCAGCAGCAACTGCTGCTGCAGCGACAGGCATTGTCGCTGCAGCAGCAGCTCACACCGGAGCAGCTGCAGCAGCTGCTGCAGCTGCGGAGACTGAGCGAGCCATCGCAGCAGCAGCAGCAGTATCTGCTGCAGCAGCAGCTGCTGCAGCTCCACCTGCAGCAGCAGGCGCAGCAGCAAAGGCTGCTGCAGCAGGAGCAGCAGCAGCACAAGAAACCCAAATTAGACACAGCAGCAACAGCAGCAGCGGCAACGGCAGCAGCAGCAGCAGCAGGAAGCTGTGGGAAGTCTCCCGATGTGGCAGTCAATGCACTGCGCCCTGTGCAGCAGCAGCAGCAGCAGCAGCAGCAGCAAGTCGACCTCTCCATACCCCTGGCCCACGCAGAGAGCAGCAGCAGCAACAGCAGCAGCCAAATAGGTCTTTCTGCCTCTGCTGCTGCAGCAGCAGAATGAGTGGCCTGCACAGCAGCAGCAGCAGCAAACAGGCGCTTCAGTATTTTTCAAAAGAAGCATTTTACTATTTTTTTTGCTGCTGTTTTCTAGCAGCTGCATTTCCTGTTTTTTTTAAATCACTTCTTACTAATTAATTTTACTATTAACTTATTTATTTATTTATTTATTTATTTATTTATTTATTTATTTTATTTATTTATTTATTTATTTATTTTATTTACTTTTATTTTATTTATTTATTTATTTTATTTGCTTTTATTTTATTTATTTATTTTCTCGAAAGACTAGCAGAAGTGAATGGCAGAAGAAATAAATTGCAAAGACAAACGGAAGACAATAAATGCAAATAAAAGTTTTAAATAAAATAATAAATAAAAATAATAAATGACAGAAAGTAAATAAATAAATGTCTAAATAAATGAATAAATAATTAAATAATTAAAAATAAAAAGAAAAATAATAAAAGAGAAAAATAATAAATTGAAGAATAAGAAGTAGAAAGGGAGCGGAGCAGTAGATTAAATTAAAGAAATAAATAATTCACAAACAAATAATTAAAAGTAAATTAATTAATTAAATTAAATAAATTGAAAATTAAATGAATTACAAATTGGAAAAAAATAAAGTTTCGTTGCAACGCGGAAGGAGCAGCAGCAAACTGACTGCCGCTGCTGCTGCTGCTGCTGCTGCTGCTGCTGCTGTTGCTGAAGCTGTTGCTATTGCTGCAGCAGCTGCTGCTGTTGCTGCTGCTGCTGCGCACTTTACTATTGTTGCTGCCTGTGCTTTGCTTCTTATTAAACCAAACAAAAAGAGTCTAAATTCGAAATTGAAATCCAGACATACGAGGAGGTGAGGAGGTGTCTGCTGCTGCTGCTGCTGCTGCTGCTGCAGCAGCAGCAGCAGCCACGGCACAGCTGTCTGGGACGCTGTTTATTGAGAACTCAGCAGCAACGGCAACAGCAGCAGCAGCTGTTGCTGTTGCACAAGCAGTTGCTGCTGCTGCCGATGCAACAACAGCTGCTGCTGCTGCTGCAACAGCAGCTGCTGCTGCTGCTGCAGCTGCTGCTGCTGCAGCAGCAGCTGCTGCTAATGAGCGAAGCTGTTAAGGACGCGTTTGTGGGGAAAGTGGGAAGCAGCTGCAGATACACCGGAACTGCTGCGGTGTACATGCACCGCCGCGGGTTTGCGGGGGAGTTTTGAGAACAAAAAGACAAACTTTGAGTTTATTTGCAATAAATAAATATAAATAATATTAATTGTGATCTCTAAATGCAAAAAGCTGCTCTTTTGGCTTCCAAATGCATGCAAATTGCGGTGTATGTGCAGCTGTGGTGTATGCGCAGCTGCGGTGTATGCGCAGCAGCAGCAGCAGCAGCAGCAGCAGCAGCAATTCGAATTGTTTTCGCCATTATAATAACAATTTTGAATTCTTTTTATTATTATTCTTCTTTTAAATAATAATAAATCCAAAAATAAACGAAAAAGAATCAAAAAGAAACACAAAACCAGGTGTCTGGACACAAACAAACGGAGGCAGCAAATGGCGCATTTGCTTTCACCCTTTTTATTTCTTTTTTATTTCATTTGAGCCATTTGTTTATTATTTATAATTAATTAATTAATTAATTAATTAATTAATTAATTACAAATAAATAAATAATTAATTAATTAATTAATTAATTAATTAATATATTTATTTATTTATTTGTTACTATTCCTTTTGGAGCCAACTGCAGCTCTAGCTGCTTCACAGCTGGCCAAAGGGCAAACACGCATGCTGCTGCTGCTGCTGCTGCTGCTGCTGCTGCTGCTGCTGCAGCTATTGCTGCTGTTGCCGTTGGTGCAGCAGCGGGCGCCGCTGCTGCACTGCTGCCGCTGCTGCTGCTGCTGCTGCTGCAGCTGCTGCCCCCCAGCCTCGCTGCTGCTGCTGCTGCTGCTGCTGCTGCTGCTGCGCCTACGCCCCGCAGCAGGCGGGGTCGAGTTTGTGGGACGCGCCTGCTGCTGCTGCTGCTGCTGCTGCTGCTGCTGCTGGTGGTTTGTTTTGGAATTTGTGGCTGAGACAGAAAACCCCAAACCCTAATCCGAGACAAACAGAAATAAATAAAAATAAATTAAATGTCATTACAACCAGCATCAGCAAGTAGTCGAAGGCGTAGACAGCTGTATATACACCCGAGCGCAGCAGCTGCTGCCGCCACGCTGCAGCAGCGCCCGCCTTCCCTGCTGCTGCTGCTGCTGCTGCTGCTGCTGCTGCTGCTGGGGGGGCACTGGTCCACTGGTCCACTTGCTGCCGCAGCAGCTTCAAAACCACCGAAAACGCCCCCAGCAAAAACCATATCACGCAAGACAGCCAAAACGACACGTCCTGCGCACAAACCCTAAACCCTAAACCCTAAACCCTAAACCCTAAACC
>NW_013655308.1:0-38862 GCF_000499385.1 Eimeria necatrix
GCAACCCACTTGCAGGTGCGACTGGGGTAATTTGCATGTGTATGCTTTGTTTGGAAGGAGGTGTCGAAGCGCGAGTCTGGTTTGTGGCTAGTGCACCAGCATTTCGTTTGCATGGTGAGAACGATGCATGACGGGGAACGTGGCAGTAATATTTGCATATTGCACGTGTGGAGGTTTCTTTTCACGTTTCGTGTTGCTGCGAATTGCTGTGAAGCGTTTGAATAATGGCTCTCAAGCGTGATGTCTTGAGGATATGAATGGTTGAGGTGTTGCTTTTTTGATGTCGACATAGTCGCCACAGGGTCACTCATCGTGTCCCTTGACTTCATCAGTATCGACATCCTTTGTATCAACCACTGGCGCCGACCGGCCGTTTGACTTTGAGTTGTGCAGTTGTCGAGTGGGATGGAAATGAGCGTTGCTGGAGCCTGGAGCTAGCTGAGCAGTCTGGTGAAATAGTTTTCAGACTACAACCCACTTGCAGGTGCGACTGGGGTAATTTGCATGTGTATGCTTTGTTTGGAAGGAGTTGTCGAAGCGCGAGTTTGATTTGTGGCTAGTGCACCAGCATTGCGTTTGCGTGATGAGAAAGATGCATGACGGGGAACTTGGCAGTAGTATTTGCATATTTCACGTGTGGAGGTTTCCTTTCACGTTTTATGTTGCTGCGAACTGCTGCGGAACGTTTGAATGATGGCTCTCAAGCGTAAAGTCTCGAGGATGTTGCGCGCCGCAGGGAATGAGTAGCACAAGGAGCTCAAGTCGAAAGAGCTCTACGAGTATAGGTGGTGACCGAGGCTGACGCCGTTTTACTTGGAGTTGTGCAGTTGCTGAGTGGGATAGAAATGAGCGTTGCTAAAGCCTGGAGCTAGCTGAGCAGTCTGGTGAAATAGTGTGCCGACAGCAACCCACCTGCACGTTTAAGTGGGGTACCTTGCATGTGCATGCTTTGTTTGGAAGGAGATTTCGAAGCGCGAGTCTGATATGTGGCTTGTGCAACAGCATTTCGTTTGCATGGTGAGAACGATGCATGACGGGGAACTTGGCAGTAGTATTTGCATTGTCCACGTGTGGAGGTTCTTTTTCACGCTTCGTGTTGCTGCGAATTGCTGTGAAGCGTCTGAATGATGGCTGCCAAGCGTGATGTCTCGAGGATATGAATGGTTGAGGTGTTGCTTTTTTTGATGTCGACATAGTCGCTGCAGGGAGTGAGCAGCACAAGGAGCTGAATTAGTGGTAGCTCTAGGAGCCTAGCGCGTAACCGCGGCTGGCGCCGTTTGAGTTTGAGTTGTGCAGTTGTTGAGTGGGATAGAAATGAGCGCTGCTGGAGGCTGGAGCTAGCTGAGCAGTCAAGTGAGATAATTTGTTGGTGCGGAACGGTTGAATGGCCGCTGCAAAGCGAAGCCTCTTGAGGATATGAGTGCTGGTGGTGGTTCTATTTAGTGTCGATGCAGACCCTGCAGGGAGTGAGCAGTTCGCGGAAAGGAAATATGCTTACCTCTACAAACATGGGTGGCATCCGAGGCTGTTGCTGTTCGACTCAGAGTTCCGCAGGTGCCGAATATGATAGAAATGATTCCTGCGGCTTCCTGGTGCCAGGTTAGCAGCCTGGTGAAATTACTTGGAGGCAACCGCTCTATTGCGGATCTGAGCTATCCTGCGTGCGTTTGTTTTAGATGGAAGGAGTTGGCGAAACGTGCAGTGCACTTTCGCTAGTTCACCAGCGTAGCGCTTGTGTGGAAATAGCGTTTTGCATGAGCGACCATGGCAGCACTGTTTATAGATCTCGCTCGTGGAAGCTTCTGTTCAGCTGTTGCATTTCTGCGAAACGCTTGAGTGGTGGCTGCCACGCGTTCTGTGTCTGAGGGGTAGTGCTGGTGCTTTTGGTTTCCCATTTGCACGTAGGCTGCGCAGAAAGTGAGCACGGGGGGGAGCTGAAGTAGCCATAGTTCCTGGGTAGAGACCGAAGTTGGTGCCATTCGACTTGCGTCTCCGCAGTCGCCGAGTATCACACAAATGAGTGCCGCTGGCCTGCCTGGGGCAGGCCACGCAGTGTGCCGAGGCACTCTGCATACAATAACGTATTTGCAGTTCGGAGTAGGCTAGCCTGCGTGCGTATGCATTGGATGGAAGGAGTCGACGGAACGCCAGATGCAGTTTCGCTAGTGTTGCAGAATTGTGCTTGCGTGGCGCCCCGTGTCGTGTAACGGTTGAGCTTGCAGGAGTGCAGGAGTGTTTGCATATCCTAGGCGTGGCGGCTTCTTTTCACTTTATTGTGTTCCTTCGGAACGTTCGAATAATGGCTGCCACGCAGTATGTGTCTCAGAGGTTTCCTAAGCTCTACAAACATGGCTGGTAACCGAGACTTGTGCCATTCGACGTGGAGTTCTGCATTTGCCGAGTAGGCTGCAAATGAGTGCTGCTGGCTGGAGCTAGCTGAGCAGTCTCGTGAGGTAGTTCGCGGACAACGACCCATTTGCAGATCCTTGTGGGCTGCCAAATGCCTGTATGATTTGGGTGGAAGGAATTGGCGAAACGCGAGTTTTAGTTTCGTGCTTCAGTGCTGATTGCCATTCGTGATATGCCTGAGATGTTACTACTGTTTGCGTTGTTCAAACATTCGCGAGTATGTGGGGTGGGGTGTAGGCGGCGTACACGGCGCAGGTTGACCGGCAATGTAGACATTCTGGATGGTTGATGGAGCAAATCGTCAATTGCCTACACAGTTGCCGCACAGCGCAGAAATGAGTCGAGGAGATCTGTGAAACGCGAGTGCGACAAGCCCTTCCTGGCTGGCATCGTGAATAGCAATCTCCGTGGTTTGGTATGTCGTGCGAATTGACCTTGTGTGTTGTGTTGAAAACGTGGACTGCATGAATTTGGTTCGGCCTGTTTTCTGTCTGAAAAGAGCTGGTGCCTGACAAGAAACAAAAACGAGGCTTCCCCAGCCTACAAGTGTGTTTCATATGGCTTTGCCGATAAGGGATAGGATTGTGAAAAGCAGCAGGTGTCACGGTCCCCTGTAGAACTCTCACATAGTGCAGTTCGCTGTTTGTAGACGCTGGTCATTTGACATAAAGGACGTTGATCATAGTGAAATTGTGTAGCGGCTAATGCACGCATTAGGTCGTGCCAAGCATTCAAGTTCAAGCGCTTCGGAACTTGGAATACCAAATGTTCTCGTCTAGACCTCAATACGAGGTGAACGCACAGGGCGTGGATAGTGTGCGGCCATTATGCATCAATGCCAGGAGTTTGACGAACTACGAGCTGCCTAGTTGAATTCACAAGGAACTGATTCTTCTGCTTTTCTATGCAGAACTTTGGTGCCTAAGCTTGCACAATATCATATTAAATCTGTGTATAAACCAAATAATTTTTGGATCTGTGTTCTTCTGCTTGCTTTTCGAGGACTTTCACTTGCCGGTTACGTCCACGGGGATGTGGTTAAGTGGCATTTGATCAGTTATTTGCCTTTGGTATTGCTTCCTCTATAGCTGCAAAGGTAACGGTGCTTCATAAACACTCTGCTATTAGCAGTTACCTTCTCAGCTCCCTGTGACTGTGCTTCATACACACTTTGCTATTTGCAGTCACAGAAAGCCTCAGTAAGCGAGAGCTGGCCAGATTTCCCAGTTATGTGCAGACACCTTTTTCTGGTGATGTGGGTTCGCTGTGGATTATCACCTGTCACCTTCAGATACAAACCATCATGAAGCTTGCTCCTTCTGAGCTGATTTGTACTTCTTATGTATGAAGTAAGTGCGTCTGCACTAGTACGTGGCAGCCGGTATTTGTCTCGTTTCTGGCTGCGTGCTTTTATATTTAAAGACACTTTTATCACACACCTCGTTTGCTGAGTGTGTGGGGTTAATCAGCAGTATATTGTGTCAGCAAGCAAGACATTCGACGTGCCTTCCAGACAATACGACAGATTTTTTCTACGTGTTTGTTGACGTTGCTTCACAAACTGATAAATGCACAAAGTTGGCATACAGCTAATATATGATTCCATGAAGTAAATGCAACAAAACTGCAATTCGAAGTGTTCAACATTGTTTTGAGATCGGAAACTCCTCAGTCATTTTCCCTCAAATGAAATTTCTACATAGAATCCGATTCAATGGTTTAGCGGTTAGGATTTAGCGATTGCTTTCAGCGTTGCAGGTTTGGCCTTTTGGTGACAAAAACGCCGATTTGCGGTTTAGGGTTTAGGGTTTTAGAACTCAAGGGCTTAGGGTTTCTGGCCAAAATTTCTAGCTTCCGATTCAGTCGTTTCGCGATTAGGGTTTAGCCTTTCAGCCTTGCCTCTAGGTAACACACATAATATATAGGTGTAGGGTTTTAGGGTTTACGGCTTACGGTTTACGGTTTAGGGTTTTGCGGTTTAGGGAGTTAGGTTTTCCGTTTACGGTTTACAGTTTACGGTTTACGGTTTAGGGCTTTAGGGCCTACGGATTACGGTTTACGGTTCACAGTTTACGGTTTAAGGTTTTAAGGTTTGCGGTCTACGGTCTACTGTTTTAGGGTTTACGGTTTACCGTTTACGGTTTTAGGGTTTAGGGTTTTAGGGTATACGGCATAGGGTTTCCGGTTTACGGTTTAGAGTTTACGGTTCAAGGTTTACGCTTTACGGATTCGGGTTTATGGTCTACAGCTTACGTTTAGGGTTATAGCGTTGAGGGTTGTAGAGTTCACGGTTTACGGTTTACAGTTCACGATGTACGGTTTACAGTTTATGGCTTACGGTTTACGGTTTTACGGTTTAGGGGTTTAGGATTTACGGCTTACGGCGTGCGGTTTACGGTTGTAACACACATAGTACACAGGTGTAGTGTTTTAGGGTTTACGGTTTACGGTTAACGGTTTACGGTTTAGGGGTTTAGGATTTACGGCTTACGGTTTACGGTTTACGGTTGTAACGGACATAGTACACAGGTGTAGGGTTTTAGGGTTTTAGGGTTTACGGTTTACGGCTAACGGTTTACGGTTTGGGGTTTTTGGGTTTGGGTTTACGGTTTACGGTTTACAGCTTACTGTCTACGGTGTACGGTTTAGAGCTTTAGGGTTTACGGTTTGCGACTTACGGTTTACGGCTCAGGGTTCACGGTTTACGGTTTAGGGTCTCAGGGTTTACGGCTTACGGCTTATGCTTTACGGCTTTAGGGTTTGGGGTTTAGGGCTTAGGGTTTTAGGGTTTACGGTTTACTGATTACTTTACTGATTACGGTTAATGGTTAACAGTTTACGGTTTATGGTTTACGCTTTGCGGTTTGCAGTTTACAGTCTACGGTTTACGCTTCAGGGTTTTAGGGTTTAGGGTCTACGCTTTACGGTTCACGGTTGAGGGTTAGAGCGATTAGGGTATTATGGTTTATGGTTTACGGTTTACGCTTTACGGTTAACGGTTTACAGTTTAAAGCCTACGGTTTACGGTTTACGGTTCAGTGTTTTAGGGCTTACGGTTTACGGTCTACGATTTATTGTTTAGGGTTTTAGCGTTTACGGATTACGGATTACGGTTTACGGTTTATGATTTACAGTCTACGGTTATAGGATTTACGATTTACGATTTACCGTTTACGATTTACGGCTTACGGTTTACGGTTTACGGCTTTTTGATTTAGGGTGTTAGGGTTTAACGTTTACGGTTTCCGGTTTACGGTTTAGAGTTTACTGTTTACGGTTTACGCTTTAGAGTTTTAGGGTTTACGGCTTACAATTTACGGTGTACGGTTCACGGTTTACGGTTTAGGGTTTTAGGGTTTAGGTTTAAGGTATACGCTTTAGGGTTTACGGTTTAGAGTTTACTGCTTACGGTTTACGGCCTAAAGTTTTAGGGTTTACGGTTCACGCTTTACGGCTCACGGCTTTCGGTTCACAGTTTACGGTTTAGGGTTTTAGGGTTTACGGTTTACGGTTTACGGATTGCAGCTTACTGTTTGCGGTTAACGGCATAGAGTTTTAGGATTTACGGTTTACGGTTTACGGTTTACACTTTACGGTTTATGGTTTACGGTTTACGCTTTATTGTTTAGGGTTTTAGGGTTTACGGATTACGGTTTACGGTGTACGGCTTATGATTTACGGTCTACGATTATCGGATATACGGTTTACGATTTACGTTTTACCGTTTACGGTTTACGGTTTACGGTTTCAGGGTTTAAGGTATACGGTTTACGGACTACGGTTTAGAGTTTAGTGTTAACGGTTTACACTTTAGAGTTTTTGGCTTTACGGTCTACGATATACGGTTTACCGCTTACGGCTCAGGGTTTACGCTTTAGGGTTTTGAATTTACGGTTTACGGTTTACCGTTTACGGTTTACGGCTTACAGTTTACTGTTTACGGTTTATGCTTTAGAGTTTTAGGGTTTCCAGTTTAGGGTTTTGGGTGTACGGTCCACGGTTTTCGGTTTAGGGTTTTAGGGTTTAGAGTTTACGGATTACGGTTTACGCTTTACGGTTTACAGGGAACGGTCTACGGTTTACGATTTTTAAGGTAAACGGTCTAGGGTTTAGGGTTTAGGGTTTACGGTTTAGGGTTTAGGGTTTAGGGTTTAGGGTTTAGGGTTTAGGGTTTTCGGGGGTTAGGGTTTAGGGTTTTAGCGTTTAGGGTTTTAGCGTTCAGGATGTAGGGTTCAGGGTTTAGGGTTTAGGGTTCAGGGGTTAGGGTTTAGGGTTTAGGGTTTAGGGTTTAGGGTTTAGGGTTTAGGGTGTAGGGCTTAGGGTCTAGGGTTTAGGGTTTAGGGTTTAGGTGCTTTCTGAGCACAGTGCTGCATGAGTCCAAACATAGCAACGAAGGCGCGGACTGAGATTGTAAACATACTTCAGGCGTGCTTTCGTGAAGGCACATGCGTTACTGTTAGTTGGAGTGCAGGGAGGCAGCGCACGCGCCAAAAGTCCCATGACTCAAGGTGGTGAGTCAGGCGCTTTTGCCCATCGTTTATGCCTAACCCGTACAGCATGTTTCTCCTGATTTTTATAATTCAGTTGCACCTTTTCACTGCACGGCCTCTACTTGAGAAGCTCTTGCCTGCATGAAGCCGTGAAGCTCAGCAACGTGATAAAGTTGCCGGCCCGTCCAATCAACAGCTTGCACGTCGTCATGTGCTGTATTATTACGTTCGCTCTTTAAATAAAAGCGGCACTGATTCCTGTTGGTGTCACGTGACGTTTTTTGCAGTTGTTCTGACGTGCTGTGTCATGGAGAACATATGGAAGTACTGCCATTACGTGGTGGATCGTTCGTGTAAGGTGGTACTGGTAACACCGATATACCAGATTGTGAGTTTTTCTTATGGCCTCTTACTCCAGCATACATGGTATTGAGACAATATTTGTCAAATGAGGCAGCATTTCGCTAAATGTGGCACTAATTCTGAATTTAAATACAGGACGTGAGAGAAACTGCCCAGCACAAACGCTGCTTGTTTGTCGACGCGCATGCCCACTAGCGCTGAAGAACACTATTTCTTGTAGGACCTGCTACGTGCTAGCAACGCTGAATCACTTCGAAGTACGTGAAGCTAACTTATAGCTGTAACAGCGGAATCTGCCGCCTTCAAAGTCTACGATGCAATATCAGAGCAGGCCGATTGAACAACCTCCGCCACTGGCGTATTTGAAATGACTTCGATTGTGGCTGCTAATCTCAATTGTGCCAGGGACTACATTACAGGGACGACCCTGTTACAGCATTTTACAGGCGCTTTCAAAATGGTTTGCACAAGAACGAGCAGCTGCCTCAGCGGCCAACCTTGCAGGGTGTGTCTCAAAAGGATAATGGGGCATGCCTGTTCTGCTCAACTACGCAGCTGCGCAATTAGGTCTACGTAGTGCGGACATTTTCCTTTCATTCCTATTGGGCACGTTTTACCTCACAAATGTTTGTTCTGCCAGCCTGTGCGCAATACCAACTAAGTTGGGTGACGTCTGCAGAATAATTCAAGCGACGAGCTGATTTGCTCTAGGGGTGCCAAGATGTGCGTGCGCCATCCGGTGAATGTTTTACCAAAATTTGGGCGTTTTGCCGGTAGTTCAAACGAATGTTCTGCAGCGACGTGAATCGTATATTAACGCTGGTGCTATTTTTCCTTACAAATTGTGTTGCTGAATATCCAGGAAGTGCGTGCCAGCGCTTAATGAAAGGGCTCTCAGGGGACTCGAGCACGCTGCGTGCTTGTTTTTGATGATATTGCTACTGCGCTGCAAATTAACTGAATACTAGGCTGTGCGTGTTCTGGGTTTTCAGGTGTAGCGCAATTGCAGGAGGTGCTCTCGGATGGCGGAACAGCCAGCACATCGTTTTTCTATCATGCTGAGAGGTGGCGTCATAACTGCGCATACAGGGAGTGCGTTGCCACTTCCCACTTGTTATTTCGCATGGCTTGTCCGTGGCCACCAGTTTCAAGCGGGCTAAACGTCGCTGAATATGTGCAGTGGACTTCAGCCTGTGAGTCGTGTGTCTTCGTAATTGATCTGCGGCGACTAATGCACTAACCATTAACGGTACCAATATTGGGCTTCAAAGTACTTGAAGCTAGCTTGTAGCTATGAGTTGTTGGATTCTAGCGCCTTTAAAGTCTACGGTTCAGTATAAAGCAGAACCGTTCGACGTTCATCTACATTAAACAGGATGTGCGGCCGCGATTCTACATGATATATCGCACCATTTCTATCTTTCCAATATCTGACAAGGTTAATGGCGTCGTGCGCACTGGATCACCGATGCAAACTCAAAGAGAGCTAGTCGCGTTCAAGATTTTGGCACTGGCATTCTTGAGATGAATTCAATGTTGGAAGAGATTGCTATTCTGGATTGATTATGCCATAGTGCTTTAAGCGCGCCCGTGTGCGCAGGCACTCAGAACCGGGAGCGTGCTTAGGCGTAATTATTCGGCGTAGAAAGTGCACGTAGTTCACCAGTTTGTTTTGCTGCTTCCTTCACCATTTGGTCTCCAATGAAACACTCGCTTTTGCCGGACGCAAACTTCACAGCAGTGTAGCCACTAGCAGGCTCTGGAGAAGATTGCTCCTGGCATAGCTTGTGAGTCATTTTTACACGTCTTCTCACAGATGTTTCCCTTATAACGTAAGAGAAAACGCCCAGACACAGAATTTGCGGAAATTTTGCTGCCATCGTCACTCACATTTTTCACATCGATGGCGCAGCATCATGACGACTGTAGCTTGTATGTTTTCTTCCGTAGACACAGACAAAAGCACTTCTTAACTTGGCAGAGGCTTGTGCGCAGTTCATTAGTTCGCCTTTGCTGCCGCTGGCTCTCTGCACGTATATGTGGTGGTCAGCATAGTCAGCGCTTGCACAGGTTTAAGAGTTCCGTTGTATCGCGCATTTGCCGCCGCCGCCAAGTTTTCAAAGCCTTGGCAGTGAACAACATACAGTGCGTGAGATTCGAATGAGACACTGCATGCGCATCTCGAGAATTCAGCACCCTTGAAGCCTACGTGTGTCTTTCCACCCTAGAGTTATGGCTGCAGAACAGCTTGAATGGCGTGAGAACGCATATTCTATTAATGGGCTGGCGCAACATAATTATAGAGTGGTATGCCTAAGACTCTGAAGCGATATAGCTCGTGAGCGTCGGAGAATTCTGCGCCAGATCGATACAGAACGCGTTACCAGATGCCTGCCATTGGGGGGCCAGCCGTACGCATGCCCAAACAAGGCAGGCCAAATAAGGCAGTTTATTTCTTTCACTAATCCGTTTACAGTAGTAGAGGGCCAGAAACAAACATGTGAAAGGTTCTTCAGAACACAAAAGAACCCAAGGCAAATTGGTTTGGTGCATTCTTCGTTTCGCAATGCAATGATTTGCTACGAGTGAATCTGGTTGCGAGCACAGCTCGTAAGCCAAATATGTCGCAAGTTCAATTATTGACCGAATGTTTCAATTTGAAAATTATTTTTTTTCAATTTACTTTTAACTTTTCATCTTGAATACTTTTTAAAGGCTTAGCGTATGGTGTAGGCCGTTCCAAGTTTAAAGGGAATTTTTTATAAGACTTGAATTTAAATAATCCCCCAAATTCACTACTCTATAGGGCGCATCCCGGGATTTTCTCTCTTATATAGAACCGGGGCGTTCCTGAAAATCCCATGGAAATCGGCGTTGACGAACCTGTGTTTGGTGAGTGTCCGCATTTCCTGAGTGGAACGCGGGTCGCTAGCTCTTGGCAAGGTTTCTCGACTGCAGGGCGTAGGTCACACGAGTGGGCGTTTGTTCTGAATAGACTTGCTCACTGTATATCCAGGGTTAATATACAATTTTGCTGTCACGCTAGTAAGCATGGATATTGTGACAACTGCGCAGCCAAAGGCGTATTAAAGGAAACAGTCTTCGCATAAGGGTTGGGGCAAAAGAGCTACGATTATCCCAGGCAGGGCTCTCATCTTGCAGATAGTGGGTCAATACAGTGTACATGCTATGATTTGGGCGTAGATCTCACCAACCCAGGTGCCAGGCGTGCTCCGTGAAGGCGTGCATTGCTCTAAGTTGAAGGTCCACTGGTCGCACTCCTCAGGGGATTCCCTTCATCACTGGACAGGATGTAAGTACACGACGCAAACTTAATGCGTTGTCAGGTGAATGCTAAGCACCGGTTCAATCGCCTTTTTAACTCAGACACTATGGGCTGCAGTTCTGCGGAAAATCCTAAAACGTTTGCGCCAGCCTGTGGGTTCACGAAAAGCATCGAGCCTACATTGGTTGCTAATCATTTCCTTCAGTATAAATTCGCGAAAAAGCGTAGCTCCAAGGCTGTTTTCGGTCTATTGCAGCATGTATGTTCTGGACAAAGGTGCACCAAGCACTTCTGCTTGGGACGTAGTTCGTGGTTCGGAACAATAGAATGTAAGTATAGCTCATTTTCAAATATACATCTTCAAATAGATGACGAATATTGCGCGACGAGCCAGTCTAGAAGAACTTGCTGCGAAGATTTTGCGGCAAGAAGACGCCTTCACTGTACTAAAAAGCAAAGAGGCGGCGAGCTAGCAGTGAAAACCGTTCCTCAGGGCGTAAGCTTCATATGCTGCTGCCCTTCTCGATGCGCCGATGACACTGCATTGAGGCAATACATAACGGACCGCTACTTATGTATGCACTTGAACAGTGAGCTAGATGCTGACCTCTGCTGGGTACTTAGAAAGTATGTTGTGGGTCCACGAGAGTCCTCTTGTATTAAGCCGAATCTCTCTGCAGTTGAACTGCATGCACATAACGCGCGCTAACATGCAGGTCGTGAGCTTCTGGATTCCCCATTACCATTCTGGCCATATAGATCAGCCTTAAAGCGGACGCTTGAAAATCTCGGTCTCAAGCATTATCAGTTATGGTGCAGCGCTCGAGCGAGAACTCGCGATTGACGCTCAGCTCGTGCGTCTTTGAATCCAGTGGATAACTGTGGAGTTCCAGAAGTGTGCCTTCGCTTTCAAATGCTGTGTAGCTCATACAAACTATTGCAATTAACAGCGTCCGCATGAGGTGCTGCGAATAAACAGATTATTCATCTGTTTGGCTACAATTTCTGCGTCTATTTCTAAAAATGCATATCAGTACGTGCGTTGACTTGCCAATTAGACATATGTGCTCTTTCACGCGCGTACGGCACCTGGAGCCAGCGGCCAAGCGACTAAGCTTGAAATTATTGCCTCTGCAGAAATTGCGTTCATTGCTGCACGCCGCCTTCCACTGATCATCAATATGGCTCAGTCACTCCTAATCAATCTATGTCGCGTTTAGGCTCCGAAAATTAAAGTCAAAAGGTGCCCGGTTTAATGCAGCCCGTGCGTGTGGCGCTTCTACGCAGAGTGCTGACGGCTCTCTCTAGAAGAAAGTCGTGCTTTCCTCATCATTGCACTTACACTCAAGCGAATGGAATGTGGATTTTTCCAGCATTTGTCAATCCAGGAAGTGCGTGCAAGCTGTGATTACAGGCAGTTGAAGCCTGCGGACGTTGAGGCTCCTTTAGTGTAACTGGTAGCCAATTACTTGATAAATGGATCATGCAAGAAGTTAGTGGTCGTCTGAATTCAAAGCATATGAAGTATGCAATGTGGCCTCCTAGTAACCAAAACATGTCACTAGGTGTGACAAAGACAGTCACTGGTACACTAGTTTGTGGTGGGCATTGTGCGATCATGTGACCAATGTCAAACCATGATGATCACGCAGGTGGTGTGTTGTTGCATACGAACCACAAAGCAGCAAGCAGGACATTTCTGTGCTGGTGCTTGTATTCACGTTCAATGAAACATTCAGTCTTCTTGCCGCATGAAAAATTCAACTCCTAGGGAGTGAGTGACACATTAGACAGAATGCTACACTCAAAAAGCAACAGTGCGTTTCTGTGTGTTACACTCAGCGCATCAAACTGTAGTATACAGTTGGTGACGGGAAGGAGAGTGATAGTTTGAATCTTCCATGATTTTGCTTGCGTTTTAGGGTGTGAGTGGATTGGGGGGAGTGCATCTGCATTTGGCAAACACTGACACCTTCGTACTGAGAAGACATAGAGTTGGTAATGTACATTCAAGAGGCAATTCGGCAGGCAATGCGTCTTTTACCAAAATTCATAGCTCTTTTCGGCTCACATATATCCTTAGTACAGCACGCAAAATTATTGTATTCGTCGTGGCTTCGGCCTCTCCGTTCAGGGAGTTAGAGTCGCAGCGTTGAGGAACGCGAAAGCATCATTATGCAATTATTGACTGACATTGTCAGAGGTGCTTGCTGTGTGGGCTCGTAGACTGTAAGCCACAGCATCTGCGCAAGTGCATTCGCCAGGCAATCTGCTTGCTGGAACCCACAAATGTTTCAATCCATTTTGGTGGCTCGTACATTTTCGCATTTTGCCTGTCATTCTATTCGTGGAGCTGATGGCCGGTTGTATAGGTTGTGAGTTTTACTCTCAGCGTCGTGATATCATGTATTTCACTGCAATTTACGCAAAACTGTTGTTTTGTGTTAATTTCAAAATGGCTCTTGAGCATTACAGTTTGTTTACCTGATGCTTCAGCATATCTTTTGAAGGGTCAGCTGCGACTTCGGCTCACTAGATTCTGTAGTCATGTGTGCGGCGTTACATGACCAACGATATTGACACACGAGCAGCATTTGTGACTCGTCGCATACTCAAGTTTTGTCAAGCATTGGTAGCTTCACAGCGCTGAGTAGCCGGCAGGGCTCGGGATAGATAATGTAAACACGGCGTCACTAGAGAACGATGGTTTTGGCACCTGCAGCAAGTAGGTTACTTTCTGTACGCGCAATGCTAGACGTAGAACTCGAGCGACGTATATGTTTTACGGTTTCGTCTTTTAATTGATGGTATCTTGTCTAGAGCCTTCGCCTGTTATCTTCTAGGTTCGGTGCGAAAGAATACAAGCTGGCCTGGTTGTTCTAGAATACTCTCGTCATGTGGCTCTCAGCTCATACGCTCATAATTTGTTCTTGAGATTTTTCCTCAATTATTGCTGGAACCGTAAAATGCTTGGCGTGACGAAGGTAACAATCTTCGCATTTTGCAAGCAGCTAAATCTCGGATCCCCTTTCTAGCTTTCCCCTTGAAAGCGCTGCAAAGAGTCTTGTATATACAATTGTGATTAGTGAGCGGGTAGCACCTTGCCCCGAAATGGCTGACTGCATGTGCCTACAGCAAGTAGGTTTAGCCTTCTGTCGCAGAGGTTTCTGTCTCGTTTCCATCCGGGGGTACTGACCAGCGGGACGCACTGGACTGCAAATGGGGGGATGCGGAATTTAGGGTGCATAAAAACTTGCAGGAAGTAAGCAAAACAACCGTAAAGACACTTACACAGTGCCGTACATTATGTGAGCTACTCTTAGATCCTCCACCGCAGGTAAATATGAGGAGACCGATTGCTGGTGACCGCCTAGGCTGTGCGTATAGCCTTTCCTCTCCATACGGGACTGGCGTTTGTTCGTTAGCTCGCCTGCGTTTTGCTGACACCGGCCATCTTACTATCCAGATTGTAGGACTCAAAACATACGGGGATAATTGGTCAGCTGCGCGAGAAGGTAGCTGCTTGTAGTATTTTTTTGAAGGCAAACGTACTAGCAGCCGTGGGAAGTTCTCTGCTTTCTGCTTAGGGTGTAAGTATTGCTAGCCACGTGAAGCTATGGGGGCCAGTGGACATATGGGCTTGCCTGCTTTAGGTAGGTATGATGCGCAGCTTGGGCATAGCGGAGCAGATGAGGCACTGGATTGCTGCAGCCCAATAAACGCATGGTATTTGCCACGCCTTCAAACGATGGGTGGCCTGTCGGTCAGCTGCATGGTATTTTCATTCCTGGGCCGGAGAAAATTGGATTGGTGCAGCGAGTACGCTATCGGCGCTTTTATTATGTTCAGAGCGGATGAAAGGCAAAGTGCTACACCACCAAGCCACGAGCTATACCTCATGGCTCGATAGTGTAGGATTTTGGCTTTCATCCAAACCTCCCTGCATTCATGCCTTCACTTCAGCTGGGTAGAATGTGGAATTAGAGCGTTTTCGTCGGTGCAGAATGTGCGTCTAATGCGCCGACGGTGCAGTAACCTCTCCTGTCATTTCCATTGCTTTGATCAGCAATGCCAAAGGCTAGCTTTCTATCTTCTGTGTTGTCTACACCATGTTTAAAGGCACGAGGTCTTTAAGAGCATCATAAACATTCTGTGGTTGCACCACCTCTTCGCCAGAATGTAGGTATTCTGTTTGCCTGGTTATAACTGTTTCGGCTATGAATGACATTACGGTCGCAAACGCCTGTTGCAACCGAAACGAAATCAGAGCGTACGTTGCGCACAGGTTTGATGCTTTTGCCCGAGTGTATGGCTGCTGCGTGGCATTTTCACATTCATATCGGTTTGGAGGGATAGCAACGCAGCTAGTAGCTGCTCCGTGCACGAAAAGGGGATGCGTCAAATTTACTTGAAAAGCAGTGCGGCATGAAGTGATTTGCATGGCCGCATAAAACTGTTGGGAACGCCTAGGGTGATATAGTTCGGAACGTCCTCTGCGGCCTAGGCTTTGAGCCGAGTCACATCATTATGCCTATTTTTACTGTCCCGGGCATGAAGATGATCGATATTAAAAATAACATTACAGGAATAGCACAGGCGGACGGGTAATTTCAGCCCAATTGCGCTAGTCTAGTGTCTCAGCAGGAGGCATCCTGCAATACAGTTAATCAGAAAAAAGCGTCAGCTCTTCAGAAGCTGTGCGACAGGCTTAAAAGTGAAGAAGCCTTATGAGATCACCAGCTGGTGTGTTTTCAATTAAAGTACAGCTGATTAGGGGGGCTGCTACTGAGATATTGTTTACTTTTGGCGTATGCATTTTTGGCGCATTTGGCTTCAATCTGTCTATTTTTGGATATCAAAAGACAGTGCGTTCTTCAATGTTACAGTTAACAGCATGCATCAAAAGCCCGTTTGAGCGTTCTATAAGTCAAACTAAGCGCCTGCATTAGCTTGGTGCTGCTCAATCGCAGGGACTACGTTTAACAATTTGCTAGGGTCATGGTCCTTCCATTTTACGTTTGGAACCCCACGTGGCGGCGTTGAGATAAAGGAAAACTTTCGCAAAATGAGCCCACTCACAGCCTGTGAGTTTTCACACCGGGTTGCTAGTTCCAGGATGACAGTTTTGAGCTGCTGGGGCAATAGTTTATAGAGCACTTCTTGCCCAGTTCTGGCAGCAGAAGTGGAGGCGTTTTTCTTTTAGGGAGGCATGATTTGATGCTCCTGATTATCGACATGGCATGCACATGTGATTTGTCGCACCATGGCTTCAAAAACATAGACGGCGCGCGCGGTGGGAGCTGCCAACCACAACTTGGCATTACAGTCATTACTCATCCACTTTTATGCTTTTTACGTGAGTGACACAGTCTAGGCACATGCTGTATTCAACAGAATGTGAGTCGTATGAACCATTGCCAAACGAAACGGCAGCAAGATTTCGACACAGCAGGCTGAGCCAGTTGAACTGCACTTGTCATATTTCAGCGTAATATCGGTGCCATTAGGTCTCGCAGTACTTATCCAGTAGACGTCTTTAATTTGTTTTTATTTTCATCTGCCATGTCGAAATCTTGCTGGGTATTAGGGAGTGCGCTTGCTTGCTGTAGGCTAAGACTAAGACCTATTTAACGTCTGTGCCTTGAGATCCATCTAGTGAGCGTACCTAGAGATTTTGGCACTTCATAGGAAGTGCAGCTTCCCCGCATACGTTCAGTTTTTGTTTCAGAGTGTTTCTAATACTTCATGTTTAACGTTACATGATCTGTACTGTCACGCATGTGCACAAGACAGCCGCACCTTGGTTTGTTTATTAGGTGCAGCCTCCACTGCATTGACAATTTACGTGCCAGAATGTGAGCTTGTTGGCAGACTGCATACGAATGAGCTGCGGTGACTAAATCTTAAACTGTTTAGAGCCGTGGCCTGGACATAGTTATTCTGTCAAAGGCTGCTTAATGCGTCTTCGCAACAGCTTGTGCGTTCATGCTGTGTGCTGTTACAGCACGTTCCTCAGTAACTGCTCTCATGTAAGCAGGCCTTATCGGCCTATGTTAAGTTCGTATTCAGAGGAAGAACTCGAGTGTTGTTTTGCCGTGGCAAAAAGAAGTGCGCCCCGCGTTATTTTTACGCAAGGCAGTAGCATTGCAAAGTGATGGAATTCACCAGTCTTTGGTCTTGGCTACAGCTCACGCGTGGAGCCTACGTACCTCATGGCTGTGAGGCCTCTAAGATGTACGCCGTAAGTTTTCTGTTCACGTATAGCATTCCGTGGGGCGTTGATTGCTCCTCTGCTGCCACGTCTATTCTCCTTTCTGTGGTGAACTTGCTTTTGCATACTGGTTTGTCGACCCCGTATTCGCTAACTCAGTTTTCTTTCCAATTCTTAAGACCAGTGATGCCATATCCTTTCTCGTACATCTGGTGGCACTGCTTGCTCCTTTCTCGTGAGTTGCTAAACTGGCTTGTAGGTGCTTCGCTTGTTCGGCCAGTTAGTAAGCCGGCGGCAGACGTCCGTCCCTTCCGTCCCAATCCACTCTTTTCTAGAATATCAATCACATTTTTACTCAATAGCGATTGCCTGTATGATGTGTATCGCATGTTTAAGGTTGTGCGAATACCAGACTCTACACCATTAGCGGTTCCGTTTAACGCTGCATGAGGGTCTTGCCGGGAGGCTCGGCAAGCTATTGGAGTGACAAAATTCACTTTCCTGCAAACATTCTTTTGTGTTTTGGACCACAGGAGGTTTGGTGAGTGTCTTTTCGTAAGTCTAGCGAGTGTGTTCGTCTGGCATGTAACGCAGAACATGCTGCGCCTGATCACGCCTCGATGGTAGGCGCTACCTTACATTGCTACTCTTACAGGAAGAGCAGATGCGTTCATCCGGAATGATTCAGGGAGTCAATCCGGTGTGCCCCCTGCAAACACTATTTTGTTCGTATTTTTGTCTGCCTTGTATCTAATGCAAACACTATTTTGTTCGTATTCTCGCCTGCCTTGTTCTCGCCTGCCTTGTGTCTACTTTTGCTGCGCATGAGCGCTGTCTCGTTTTGCTACATGGGCCTCGTGCCAGGAAACGGTTGCAGATCATACCGTTCCGCTGTCCAATGCACCGAGGTTTTTCATGGGCCTACACTTGCGTCCCATTGTGTTTATGTAGAAGCATATTTCGCGGACTGAGACTTGACATGAGCAATTAGTGGGTCCTGTAGTCTCATTAAAGCCTTTATTAATATTCATTTATCTGGCGAGCGTAGCTACGCGCTGTTTCACTTCAACTTCGAGCATTTTAGTACACGTTGGCAAAGGCTGTGGATGGAGGGCCTTTCGATCTGTGTTGTTACTTAAGGTAGCTTCGCTCCCTCAATTTTACCCAGATAACACATGCAATACACTGAGAGCACACCAGACCTGGCACTCATCTGGATCCGCTGTTGGGAGTAGAAATACTTTCCAACCCTTTTCTGGCGTCTGCGCAAGCACAGCAGATTCTCTGTTTACGCTGCAGTCCACAGCTTTGAGTGGCTATCAGTACTCGATGCAGCCGGGGACCAGAGAACGCAATGCTGCTTCCCGAATATTTTTCAACAATTGCTTTCTTGCCTTCATAGGACAGAGCAATGTAAGCAATACTGCTCGTTTTCCACTGAATTTACAATCCCAACGGCCATGGAGAGCGATGGGCTACGCATTGTGTGTCTGTGCAGAATGTAAGCTGCAGTTCTCGCTCAAAGGCCCGGGTCCACAGATGAGTGGGCCCAAGTGCACATGCTTTTGCCGTACCTTAGTATTGTTGCCTCGTGTCTGTGCTTTCCAGTCCGTGCTACAATGTTTTGCTGCTGCATCATTTAGTATGTGGCGGCCCTGGTATATTTATATATACACATGGTAAGTAGCTATTTTGTTGGCCTATTGTGTAGGGTAGTACTTGAGTGGCTCCCCAGTGTGTGAATGGCAACATATTTGCCATCGATTTACGCGGAAGGTTATTAGCTGTCTTTTTGGCATACCTCTTGGTGTTAGGCACCAGTCAGTGGTTTTCTAGGGTGCTGTTGCCGCTTCAGTGCAGCTTGTGGGAGCTGGCTCAGCCTTAAAGACAAGCGCTGGGTGTGCGTGGCACGGGGAATCCGGCTGATGTTTTATTAGTGTTGCGTCGTTTTGCGCATCTGATTCTACCTCGCTGAGGGCATATGTCGCTTAACTGCAGTCAAGTGTCCCCAACACACTTATCTGGTGTTGCCATGGGGGTCTTGGTTTACTGCACATTTAGAAATAAAGCTCATATCCATATGCTGTCGGTCGCCATAGTCACATGCGTTTTTGTGCTGCACGTGGCTTTTTGTGGGCATTTTTGAGGTGTCCTATTTGATTTGTGGTATTTTGCAAATCAAGGACGTGCGTTGATGATCCGCTTCCCAAAGTGCCGTACTGTCGTCTCAGCATTTGTTCCCCACGTTTGGATGGCATGGCGCGGCGAAATTTATTGCGTCTCCTTGTCGGCCGCATTGCGTTTCTGTGTGTTGTGTGGCTCCTGAATCTGCTTCATCTTTCGGGCGACGGCACCTTGTCATTTTGATGCCTCGCTTGTTGATTTGTCACGTGCTGGCTGCTTTTGCGACATGCATGATTCGCTGAGTTTGAAGCTGTCAAAATGTGCGTTTCTTCGGGTATTTCTTGTCGTTCGTTGACCCACTTCGTCGCTTCTATTTTCCATTTTTGTGTTAGCACGACTGCATCTACGTTGTGAGTGAGTTTGTTTGTCCTTCCTGCTTGCTCGTCTCGTCGTGCCCCCTGGTGTGGTGTATTGGTCGACTGTGGTTCGCGAAGCTCGCCGTAGTTTCTAATGGCTTCGTGGGTATCCTGAAAGGCCAGAACATCACCTCAGTTGTTGTTCAGCTGCCGGACTTTTGATTATTTTTGTTTCGTTTCTATGGCAGAATAACTTTTCCACTGTGATATTGCTACTTTTGCTTTGTTGCTTGCCCTTTTCTTCTCAGCTGTATGGGATTTCTGTGTAGTGCTTTGTCAGTAAGGCACTGCCGCCTTAGCGACTCTGCTTAGTTGGGAAACTTCTCCTACCCTTTTAGTGGCTACCAACACATTTAGCTGGGCAACGTGTGTTGAAATAGGTGCATGCTGATCGAAGTCTCAGGCAGTTCCGTTAGGGCCCTTGCCGCTCCGGCTGGCTGGCTTACACGTTTAAATGGCACACAATTTTAGCAGAGTTAGCCTATTCCTCCATGCAGTTTAACAGCAGGATTTCTTATTTGCAATACTTCTTCAATCTCTGTCCTGCCTTAGTGAGAGTAAAACACCTGTGAGACACTTAGGCTTCAAAAAGTAGACTTGAACAATGTAATCGAATGCTAGCAATGAAAACGCGATAAATAGAAAGGACGCCGGTCTGAGGAAGGCCAAGCCACTCGTTCCTTGCTGAAATGCCAGGACTAGTCTAAACTTTGGATGTTGGAGAGTCAGCAACGGGAAACGGTATTCAGCCATTTTCTCTGGTACCTGCTAAGCTACGGTTATTTTTATATCGAAATTCAAAAAAAGAGCATGAATGCTTCAATCATCAGGTACAAGCGGAGAAACGCTACATAGAGGACTCGGGGACCCTGTTTGACTTTGAGCTCGAATGACAGGAAAAACTGGTAGTGCACCAAATACTTTGCGGGGCTACCCTAAACCACATAATCTGAATATCTGTACCAAAAAAGCCGTGCTGAAACGTTTCTAAAACCCAATTGCCACAAAAGCCAAAACCCAGCACCCCAGCAAAAGATCATGAAACGGGTCATCCTTTACCGTAGACCCTAGACCCTAAAGCCCTAAACCCTAAATCGTAAACCCTAAACCCTAAAACCTTTAGTGGTGTGCCTTGGCTCGACTCCGAAAATGTAGTTCTGCGTAGTTTTAGAAAATGCAGCCAAGTCAGACTGCTACATGAACCTCCTGTGCAAAACGCAGCATTGCTCAATTTTTTTTGTAAAAAAGTTTTTGGTTCAGCGCTCACTCGTATTTTTTCCCTGATGGCTCACCACGAGTCGAGAGGATTCACCTAGGGAGCAGCACACCAGGTGTGAGTTACGCCACTCGCCAGAGGCAAATGGTGTTTTGCGCTCCGACACGAGCGAAAGCAAAGGGCTCCGTTTTATTTATGGAGCCGCTTGCTCAGCATCACCCCAATGGTCGAGTATTCTTGAAAAAAGCATGGTAGTAATGCCAGCACGATGTAACAGATGAAGAAGCGATTAATGCGTGTTATCGAGGAGATGACAAAACAACAGTTCCTAGGTTCTGTTTGATGGGAACATCGGGAATACGCGTTAAACAGTGAGAGACCATTGACTTCATTTGTACGATTCCAACATTGAAACGACACATTGGGACGGAGACAAGGCTTGCTGGAATATGCTAAATAGTTTTATACGCCGTACGTCTTCCCACTACGTCCGTATGACCAGGGGTTCATGAGACTGCATGGCCAAGAAACGACTGAAAGACGGTTTTCCGGTCCAAAGTATTAGGTAAGTTCCTTTGGGTTTGAGGGCACCCACGTAACCTTTTGAACCGCGGCCAGCGCGTCCCAATACTACATTCCAAGTAGGGTGCCATTATACTTCTTCATGATATGATTCCAAGATCGGATCCAGCTGGGTATTCTATCATGTTGCAACCATCCCGTAGCCTCTTTGTGTAGAGATAATACAAGAGCAAGAGGCTGTGGGCTTGTTGCGAAGAGTGGAAATACCTAGGTAGGTCCAAACATTGAAAGTACCACAGGCGCGTTTGCCGCGCATGAGCTCCTCTGCTTAGTGTTAATCATGCGTGCAACAGGTGTTAACAGGCAGCATGCACGCCATTTGTCTGCATTGAGAAGTACTGTGGTTTTTTTGCAGAGCTTTTCGCAGTTGTCGTCCCCCCTCTCGTTGGCCTCACTAATGAGGAAGGACTCTTTCACTAAGCTGAAGCTTCCACTCAAATCGAGCAGTGGTTAAGTGGCCATGCAATCCGGAAAATTCTAGAACTTACACCCCTGGCTGCCAGCGGCAGACAGTTGCACGTAGCCATAACTATAATGCCTTTGCTGAAACACCCGCAACGCAGTAGCACAGGGTGAAGCAGCAGAAGCAGGCAGCGCTGCAACCGCTGCACTTGAGGCGCTGTTCAAGTGATAAAGGAGCCCCCACTGCAGCGGCTGAAGAAGAAGGCATCAAAGTAGCAGCGTTGGCAGTAACAGACTCACGAGCAGCATCGCAACCCGCAGCACCATTCCACGAAAACTCATTGGCGCCTGTACGGGAGCTGACAGGAGTAGCAGAAGCTGCTGCCGTAGATCTGTTGCACAGGGATGCCAACTGAGATGCCAAAGAGGGCAGCCGACCGAGATGCGGAAGTGAAGGTAACTGAGAGCAGCCTAGCACAAGTATGTATGAGAGGCCTGGCTTGGGCCTATGACAAAGGGGGCAGATGCTCTTGATGCTGCAGAAACGTAATGTTAGATTCATGGCACGTACGCGAAGCAGCGGCTCTGAAAATAAAAGCGATGCAGGATGACCACATTGAAAAATTAAAGAATTTTGGATTGTGTAATAGCAAGTAGAACCGTAACATTTTCCGAGGGTTACCCCTGAAAGCCACTATCCTTCACTCATTTGAAACTTCACACCTCAAAGCTTAATGCTGGGAACTACGGGTTTATAATATTGAGTTCACTATTGGGCGACGGAAAGCCACTACACTTCACTCAATTGAAACTTCATGGCTCAGCGTTTAGTGCTGGAAGCTACGCATTTACAATATTGCACTCACTACTGGGAGAAAAGTAATTAGAGCACTGCAACAGAGTCAAGCAATAGGCAAACGTCGCGATAAGGTCAAGGTATAAACAAACTTACCAAATGAATGAGTTCACGCTTAGAGTTTAGGGTATAGAGTTTAGGGATTAGGGTTTGGGGTTTAGGGTTTTAGGGTTTAGGGTTTACGATTTAGGGTTTAGGGCTTTAGGGTCTAGGGTATAGGATAAGGATGCCCCGTTTCGTGATCTATTGCTGGGGTGCTGGGTTTTGGCTTTTGTGGCAATTGGGTTTTAGAAACGTTTCAGCACGGTTTTTTTGGTACAGATATTCAGATTATGTGGTTTGGGGTGGCCCCGCAAAGTATTTGGTGCACTACCAGTTTTTCCTGTCATTCGAACTCAAAGTCAAACAGGGTCCCCGACTCCTGTATGTAGCGTTTCTCAGCTTGCACCTGATGATTGAAGCATTCATCCTTTTCTGAATTTCGATCTGTTTAAAGCAAGTTGGTTCTTGTTTGTTTAAACAAAGTAAAATTTTCTAATGCCCTTTTCCTCCAGCTCACACTCCGCGGTGTCGGCTACTTTCCATCTTCCCATACAAGTAGCGGCGGAGGCCGCACGTTCGTAACAAATATGGCTACTGCTGCTTTAAATAATACGGAAACAGCACGAATCTTAGCTCATCTTGGTGAATAACTGTCCTGAAATATGAAACCACCTGCGTAGCAACTGCATTTTTGTGATAGTAGTGCGGTCACTAAGCTGCAAAAGTTGCAGGCTCATAGAGCAGCAAAATGATTTTCTTTTCCATGTGTACCTTGAAACATACAATCTGAGGCTCGGTCTGAACCGACGCAGTTTAGGAAAGGGCAGCAGCCTTTAGGTGAATGGTGACGGCTAACGAGATCCAAAAACGCAAACTGTCCCGTTGCAGTGGAGTGATAACAACAGCTTAGTACCATTACACACTGGATCTAAATGCTGGCCTCTGTCAAATTTCCCAAGGCAAATTAGGGCCACCATAATGCAGTTTTTTTCACAATTTAGGGAAATTCGTTTATAAGCTTGCAACTTCCGCTCTTCAGTGGTCACCCTGAAAGCTTTATGTAATTGTTGCGGTGCTGTTGCGACATACATAATCTTCCAGAATGCAAAGGCAAGCAGTTTCGGCAGCGACTTCAACTTAACTCAAACCCTACGTGCTCGCGCCGCCCGAGAATTGACATCCTGGTGCACTTTCAACGCCTGGCAATCTAATAGCTTGAAACCACACCAAAACAAGCTCAATATGCTTTGCTAACTTGACGTGCCATCCTCAATTTCATGAATCCGAGTGATTACGGCTTCCCTGGAATCTCCCCGTCATTTTACGTTACTGTCTAACTGGGCTGGCGATGCTGCTGAACAGTCTCAATAACCGTAGCAGTATTTCTGGGGGTACCGAGTAGTTTCATAACCTTGGTTTGCAGTTTCGTGGACGCGGCGACACCGCGACGACACGGCAAGATCAAATTTTCTCAGGAAATCTTGATTTTAAGAATGCGTCTTAACGGCGTTGCGGGCAAGAAAGATTTTACGTCACAAGTGCCAATAGAATAAAAAGCCACATGCCAATTCAACACATTATGAAACATTCTGCAGTAAGCAAAAGGTGGCCCAGAGGCAAGCACTTGCCCGTCGTAAACACATGCTTTTGGTGCTTGCTAGAAAGACCATAAAGAAAGACCACTGTACGTTAATAGGGCGCATCGGAGGTGTTGCTTACAGATTAGCACTGCTTCCGACTGCCGAATCTCTTTTTGCAACTCCCCGAGCAGGATGCTTCCAGCAACCGGATAGAGCAGTCCAATGCCGGATAGATCACCTTCTGCTGAGAGATCAGAAAATGCTCTCCCTATAGCAACACGAATACAGGTCGGCATTCGGAATTAGAATAAAAATTCATTGAGCACCGAGTTTTCTGGATGTTGCTTCTAACTGGCCAAATAAGGGCTGTGCAATGGCTCCGTGTTGTATAGCTTCTGGCCGAGCAACTTGAGTAAAATTGGCAAGCAAAGATAAGCAGAGCTCTTATTAGTTTTCAAACTTAATTCATTTTGCCTTTTGTTTAGCAAAGTCGCTTCTCCACTTATTTCATTATGTGTTCTTCATAATACATCATTATTGTTGTCTTCTTATTGTGTTTGGCGATGAGCTTCGGTGACCGACTTGCTTTCGGCAATGCTTGCGCCGTATCGACTCTCACATACTGTAGATTAACTCAAATGAGCTCCGGGCCCATGACCTCACGTTTCTCTTTTATTTGCAGCTGGCATATACGCGACAGGGGTCTTAGTTCTGACAGCGAAATGTTGGGCCGAAACGGACTTCTAGCACATGTGACAAAAATATAGTGCTCAATACCGAAAGCTAGAGAAGAAAGTAAAGAGTTTTATTGAAGGAAGTAGGCGGACGAACGTGTCACGTGTAAAAGAGAGTGAAAGCCGATCAGCGCACGTGTGTTACTTTGTACGGGTAGCCTCTCAAAATGAGCTGTGCCACAAAATAACCGGTGCGATGGGCGGCTAGTTTACATATTGACCGGTATATATGTGGTCCGCACCCGCCAGACTAGATATTGTAAATTGGCGCCAATGACTGCCTTGTCCAGGATGACTGCTAGCGGCGCAGTTGGGGCTGTTGCACTTCCGAAATTTGTTGAGCAACGAAAAAAATGAAGTTATTGCTAAAACTGTGCCATCCAATTTTGCTCATTCGAGTGACTGCGAGTGATTCGTGTGTGAAACAGTTTGCCAAGCCTGGGCTGGCATAACGGTGCTTTCCCGCTTCAACCAGTGCTGAAGTAGGCCCATAACGCCGGGCACAGCTCAATAAAAATTATGTTTCCTCCGGAAACTAGTCATCTCTAAAAGAACTGGTGCTGAAAAGTCTGAGGGCGACGATGGCCTCCTCTGGCCTGCCCGCAATATATATTCGAGCGGAATACGGAAATAAAAGCTCCATACATATTGTAGAATGCTGCGTAGGTGTCCGCATTATTGCTCGTCTGTCAGCCCTTACCCTAGAAGGCTACAGGCACCCCTTGAAATTTTTCGTGCCAGCAAGTTTCAAGGGACCGCGCAGCTTTGTACAATGCTGCATACAAGTCCATGTACGCCTGCAGAACTGGGCAAGCCATGTCCTCCGAGTGGCCTCCAAAGCCACTGCACAGGTGAGAAAGTACCCAGCTATCTGATACACGAATTTTTAGACACTGCTAAGCGTCAGCGTTTGAGTTGTATGCCTGGCCGTCTGCAGCTGCCACATAACCGACAGCTCATATCTTCGCGAGAAAGACGCTGGTGTTGACTTTCATGCTGCCGACAGTCGGGCTTTCAAGCATCAACAGAAGTGCGCGGCGAGTTTTTCAACAGCGGCGAGTTGTGTGAGGGAAACCTTGCAATGCACTAGGTTCTAGACTATAGAGGAAGGGTCGAGAGGAGGGCCCATCGTCCTAGCTCCTCCTCCGAAATCTTCGGTGACAGACTCCCGAAATGTTCGGTTATAGAGCTTACTTGGAATGGCCACTTCAGTAAGCGAGAAGGCTGGCACGGTTCGGCAAAGCGGAGCTTGCTGGCGCAAGCGCCTTCTGTGGGTTGGTGGAATGTGCTTGCTAGTTCGCAAACCTGTGGTGCTTACGTCCATGTTTTGTTATATCTGTCAACGGCCACTTGAGCGGTCTATTTGCTGGTGGACTACAATGTGAAAATGGGTTCGAAGAAGTCGGGACTGGGCGGAATGGTTGAAACTCTTAGTGTGCAGCGCTACAACGTTGCGCTTGCCTAGCCTCCCACGGTGGTAACGTTTACTATTCTATATATGAAATATGAATAGGGAGGTCATGGCTACAGAAACCTGGCCCTTGCTGCATGACTACTTTAGGGTATTCAACTGGAAGGTCAGGGATTGGGGCGAGCAATATACAGCGTGCGGGAAAACGCGCAACAACAAACACCGAAGGCCTTGGGGAGGCTAAAAGGACGGGAACATGAATGACTATGCATTGAAACTTTTTTTTAAAGTCCTGTATCCCTGATGAATATGTGCGCACCTGTGTAGCGAGGTACGAAAACCATGGAGGGCCGCGGGCGCGGCAACCACACTGTATCTGCAGATGCAACAACTCAAGGGTTGGTTCTGGACAACGCAAGGCCTCGTAGTACTGAAATGCCCCTCAACCTGCGCTAAAAGTGTGCCCTCAAGAAAAAAATTGGTGTTTTGGAGGATTTTGCCTCTGAAACCGGCTACCGAGAGCGTTTTCCGTGCCAAAACCCCGAAAGCAACATTGAGCCACTCGGTAGGCCAATGCCGAGCACAAATTCAAGCGAAGGCCCCCAGAAAACTCTGTTGATGGCAAAAAACGAGTATAAACTACTCCCTTCAACTTCTCAAATTCTTTTTTCAGCTTAGTGCTCCAGCTGAATAAGACGCTGTCTACACAACTAACCCCAGGCTTCATCCCTGTGTCGCAGATAAGGGAGTGATTTTCTCGTTTTGTTCGTTAATCTTTGTCGTTTTAACACAAAAAAGTGTCAGCTTGCTACCCCTTGAAGCTAGTCGCGTATTCTGACGCATCAAAACCCGGGTGGAGTGACTGGAGCTGGGCTCGATTTTATTTCAAAGAATTGTAGCTTGTCGGTGTTTTACTATTCTTACTCATTGAAAGCACGAAAACAAACAATATAACTCATCGAACGAATTGTTTTTCTATGCTCCAATCAGGAGGAAGAACTTGCTCTTCGACGAGTGTGTAATTCCATTGGCAGCACCTATGTCCCTCCGCAAGTTCAAACCCCTTGAACCATGTGTGAAACAATTTGAGCTTCTTCTGTAGAGCTAACTTTATTCGTATGAGTAACTTCTACTCACACATTAACTGCAAAGCTGACTTTATTTGTATGAATAAAAGCTACTTACAGATCAAAAGTTCTTAGTGCTCAGAAGGTTGGTTCTGCGTGGTGATGCTGCTTATCTGGAGAGTTTGGATCCACAGCGTAGTTGGAACAACTCAGGAGCATCAGACACCCTGTTATTTAGGAGAGTCGCTAGATACATCTGATTCCACTCTTCTCGACTAGTCTGCACAATTTCATTAAATGTCTCGCATCGGCTGATTCTGAGCCGTGAACAGAGAAGACAGGCATGCAGTGGTGCGGTGAGAGGAGGCTGGCACCTAAGTCTGGTTGTTCATGAATTAAAGTTGATCTGCCACGTTTACGAACCTCTTACAGTCAGTAAAATACGTAGGAAAAAGTGCAGAATGCTAATAGCAGTATCTACAAGCAAACTCCATTGAACTTTGGGTGGAACAACTTGAGTAGGATGGACAAACTCTATCCGCCATCCTCTTGGCGCTAATAAAAGAATGTTGAAACGTTATTGCATTGAGAGCAAAGAAATGCTAATTGTGTGGATTGTGAACTTAAATATGGCAGACCACGGTTTTCGTCAGCTGTCCTATTGTACTCATATGCGGAAGTAGGAATAATTCGAGCCACAAAAGTGCTGCCCAGAATGTAAAACTAATGAGCAGAAGCCCATTCACTTGCTCCTGTTTTGCATGATGCACAGCTAGAACTCTCGTGTGCAGATTTTTAGGTAATTCTCACAAAGCTGATGTGTTATGGCCAAGGCTGCGCTCAACCGGCAACCAAAGACGTACTCACTGAGGCAGTGATGGCAAAGGCTGGCTCAAAGCCTCACGGAAGGGGGGCGGTGCATATACAGAAGCTGGAAAGCCCACTCTGCATCATGAAAAAACAACAGAAACAATACACAAGTAAACATTTTCCAAGTAGAACCACAAAGTTAGCATTAGCGCGAGCAGTTTTGGCGTACTGGGGTGCACAACCGAATCGGCAGGCACTTCTAATAGTGCATTTGCGTGCTCATGCTATAAAGCACATACGTAAATCAGAGGCGCAAAAAACATCATTTGAGCTATTGCATCGTTGGGGAACCGTCCTATAGTAAAAGCTTCTACATCCTATGTCGGTCGTCACCTTATCTACTTTGTTGTCATATTTCTCTCGAAAGCAACTCACAGCCGTCACAGATGGCTCTCGGTTCCAACGAACATAGCCGTTTCTTCCTCGTACTTTTGCAGACTTTCGCAAGCTTCTCCAAATGCTGCTATGGCGGCGCATTTGCAGACTGCCATACAACGAATATCTCAGCAACGCAACTCAGGAACACTTAAATACTTCAAAAAATTGATCATATACCGCTGGGACATTCATTCTCGTACTGTTAAGTTGAGCGGAGCTTAACTTCTAAATGTCTACTGCTATATCGCAGTGTTAGCCGTTTGCATTCGCAGTAGAGAAAGAGTGAAAACTTTAGCGTCGTTATGAGACTCAGGCCGAAGGCTTTGATTGCGACTTCCTACATCGTAAAACATGTGCAGTAATGCTTGAGATAGAAACGAATCTTAATCAGTAATTGTGCTGTGCAACTGCAACAAATCGTTCAACAGCCATTAGAAACTGTTGTGAACAAGCCGCCACACACGGAAGCCAGCATACGACATTCCACAACGCAGTTGATGAGTGATCACTTTCCATCTTACATCGGCTCCAGGTCCAAAAACGCGCAATAACACTCTCTGACCACGGAAAGATACTGACGGCGCCGCTCACCCCGTATGCTGTGCAGAAACGAGCCGTCTGCGAGAAATAAACCTCTCTGCAGCTGAGCATCTGCGTCGGAGTCGCTGATTTGCGTGCGCTGTATGCTTTTTGCTCTTTGGACAGTCTGCCAAGCAAACTTCTGTTGAGGCTTATTTTGCTGGTGGAATACTTTGTGGAATGCAACCAGCGGCGGCTATTAGGAAACAATCGACGATGAAGTTTTCGAACATCCAAGCGGGAGGTTGCACGAATCTCACGTGCTTCGACAAAGTGCATGAAACTGTACGTGAACTCAAAGCACTGGAGCGCACTAATTGCTTTAATTTGGGACTTACGCCGTCGCTACGCAAGGCGTCATGCACAGCTGCCGAACAGGTGAACTTTGAAGGCCGGTTTCACTTATGCACATGTTAATTTTCATCAATAGAAGCAATGGTGAGCATATTTAAATTGAAAGAGGGGAAATTCGTTCAAAATTTCCTGTTTCAGTGATGTACAATTGCGTACAATCTCGCTCAATTTAAAACGGCGCTTTATCGAAGAATTTTTGACCTGGCAACTCCCGCAGTCCATAGAAGATTTTATAGTCACTTTGCACATAAAAAGCCAATTACAAATAGCTTTTGTGAGGGCACCTCGCAGCAGTACGCAAGGAAGGACACGATATGTGACCTCAAAGTAAGGAGAAGTTCTTAATGGTACGCATACTCAAAAGAGCGGCCCTTTTTAACGCATATATGCTTCTTATATGCGAATGCAACATTTGCCAAGTTTATTTATGCATTTGCTTGGGAATGCGCTGGCAGTGACACAAAGGATAGCTTAAAATTGTCCCAAGTCCATGGCCTACTGGAGATGTTGCACTCTAGATCATTGTCCTTTTGTGTCTCAAAGCTTTTGATCAGCCACACATACTTGCTGTAAACAGAAATAGACCATGCAAAATAGAATAAAGTCTTTTCTTGCGATTACCCTTTCTATTGTCGAGGTCCGCCTAGACGCTTTTACCTGACACAGACAACAACCGTCACCAAAGAAAAGTATGATCTTCAGGCCGACATAAAATGATGTTTCTGGTTCTTTGACACATAAGAAAAGAAATAATTTACACAAAGTGCAACAAAGGCAGTATGTATCTACTGAATGTGGCTTCATCTGTACGCCACTTTGGGCAGCACGTGCTTCACACCAGAAGAAAATGTTTTGAGCCACATGTAGAAAGAAAGCATAGAAGTAGTTGTGGCAAATTTTTCTTAGGGATATCATTCACGCACATCTGTAAGCCTGTCGCACTTGTTGTGCTTGCAGCATGTCCTAGGTCCACAAACTCTTGCATTGCAGCCAGTCTGCAAAACGTTCATACATTTGCTCCAAAAGTGTGTTGCATTTGTATTTAGTGCATGCCACAAGAGTATATCGCCACTCCGTCCAATCCAACCGCAATGAATGGCAATAAAATGATTGAATTTTTCTGCCCTGCCGCATTGTATTGGCTCACGAACTGGCTCAGATAATATTATCCTCTTACAAGGCCAGGTGACACCACACTCATTATCATAAGCATACGCGTGGTGAGTTTGCTTGTGTCAAATAGAGCATCTGTGCGTTGCGATGGGTCATTCCCGTGTTTATGCGAGCCACGTCGCAGTTTCTGTTGTCTTTTGCAGCGTGCGCATTCTGCGCTGGCTTCGTTGCCTAGTATGGGGCGTCAACATGGACTCCTTTCCATATGCCAGGGATGTTTTCAATATGAGCACGGAATATTCAACTGACTATGCGGCGACTGCTTAGTTCGCCGGCTGCCAAAATGAGAAACACACATGGAAAGCCAATGCCATGTGTTTCGGGTTAGATCCTGCATTACACCCCGCTAGTCTTTCATTGTGCAATTTTGATTAATTTCAGCCTCTCACTCTCTGTACATATCCTCCTTCTAGCCATGATATTATCTGTGCAGCTGCCAAATATAGATCACACAAAAGATGATGATTCAGCACTGTAGGCACGTACCTAAATCCATCAGCAGCAAATACGCACTGAGGCTTTGTCGTTTCAACTTGCATTTCCATGAGACAATATTTTGGCTCTAGGTTTTAATCTGTTATGACTGCTGTCCTATGTGGTCTTTAGCGTCTCAGTCCGCTGCACGGTCATGCGCATACTCCCTGAAGGGTTACTCGCTTCAACTCCAAAAGTAGGCCAAATCACATGTTTTCAACTTTGCTGGCCGTCAAGATAGTGTGCTTCATCTTTCAGGTGCTTTTTTCTTGGTGTTCTACATACTTCGTCGCAGGACGCCCCGTAACACGTTGTTAACTTGATAGTTAGCTTGCCAGTCAAATTGAGTGCAGTTGCTCACAGTTCAGGCTTGCTAGTGTAGATGACGTTTCACCTTAGAAAACCCATGGAGGCGATGAGAATGGCTTGCTAGGATAGATGGTGTTTCACCCGAGAAAACCCATGAAAGCGTCCTAACGCACCTCCTATTTGAAACGTTTGCCCTGCTTTCGTTCTGCTGGACCCTTCTGCGTTCGAAACAAGTTTCGACTAAGGCAGCTGCAGCCTCTTCTAAAAAATAGAGCTTTCTACCATATTTACGCGGACAAATAGTGAGAAAGCAGATGCGACGCACGCATCAGGTGCAACGCTTAGGAGCGCGGCATCAAAAGTTGTAAGCACAATACAAACTAGCGTAAAAAATAGCGTCTGTGAGGGCGTCATGTAACACCAGGCTTGTAAGTTCAGCTGGAAAACCCACATGGCTAGTGAAATCACAAATAATATGTTTGAAACCAGACAGATCCAACGTGCGGCGTGGCAACACATTCGCTGGCAGATTAAAGCGGCTATTTGTTTCTCTGAGCAGCTACAATCTATCTCCAAGCAGGCACACTTCCTGCACAGGTCAGTCATGCTGAAATCTCGCGGACCATTGCTCATAAATTGATGTAGAAAGCATGAACATTCACAGTGGAATCAAAACTTCTTCCTACATGGATCCTGAACCACTCTCGAGACCCAGACAGTGATACGGTTGCCCTGAGCTCAAAGGCTACGACGACTAATGAAGAAATATACAAGGTTGTTTGCAGAAGGCAGTGCACCCAGCTGCGCCAATTGGGTATGTGGCACAAAACAGAGGACTTAGCACACATCTTAACAGTGGTATCTGCATGGCCATTTATGGATTCCAAAGATAAGCAAAACGCTCTATACACGTTTTGGTCTCCGCGCTGGGCCTACTATCTTTCCATGAGGCGACAAAGTAGTGAGTGAGCATAGCAGTCCAAGTATTTTAACATAGCGACTACTGAAAAAGGCAAATCACTATTCGCTGATTTCTTGACGGGCCAGATATTAATATTTAGCGAGCAGCATCCCCTAGAAGTAACTTCTGCTCTCCAACATTGAAGACTCTTTAGCAGATAAAACTGGCTTTTGCGTCGTAGGCCTTTGCTGTTTTCTTTTCCGTCACAAAGTCCGTTCGTCATCCCTTATTGTTTCCTCAAAACACATTTTTCAAAGCATATTGAAGGCCACTTCTATTCCTCTCTCTGGCGCCTATAATTTCATGGAAAATATCGACAAATCTTACTAATAACCATTGATACATAGCTGCTACGCGGAGAAAATACCTTAAAACGTGTTGCTGCGCATTAAGCGCGGCGTATTTCATTGGATGATAAACAGTAAGCTCATGCTGCGAAGTATACTCGCGGCATGAGCTGAGCATATTTTTTTCAGCAAAATTTGGACCCACTGCCTGTTTGCTCGCCACACCCAACCTCTCGAATACGAGAAAATAAGACAGAAAATTTTCGACACCCAGGCAGAACAAAATGCACTTCATAGTTAATATTTCTACATTCTCACACCGAAGCCGGCAAAGCGTGTTCGTTGTGCTTTGGCATACACAGCTGGCTTAAGCATACAGTTGATTACAGCGAACCCTGCTTCCCGAGGAACGGTAGTGCTCAATCACGGCAAAACAATACCGTTCATCGTTGCTGTGAATCAACTGTGCCCACATCCTGAATGTAGCGGGACTTCCGTCTAATAACTGCATCATATGTCACTGCTTGCGAGTACGTGCACACACACAAGACTTCATATCTCTGTGGGAGCATTTTTCAGCGGAAATTAAGTACAAGATAAAAATATTTTCATGCCCCTTTTACTTCGTGCTGTCGTTATGACCTACAGCTGAGTGCCTAGGGAAGCAAGGCTGCATTTTAGGGAAAATGTGACTGCTTATTCTGCAGCAGAGTCACTCATGTCCTCCTGCATGACTAGCTTGCCGGGACACTTTGTAGCCGCTTCAGCTTACAACCTGCAATCACTAGCAACGGATTGCGGGCCCGGGTCGTCATGTCTACAAAGCGGGACACGGCATGCGGCTTCTGCATACTGATATCTAACTCACCGTCTTTTGAAAAATGCTGGTGAATACAGGACAATAATTATGCAATGATCCCACTGTGTCAAAATATTGTTGTGCTACGCTACTTCTTCAGGAAGTTTCTAATGATGCTACTTCTGCAGCATGATTTTAGTTCTTGATGATGCTCTTTGTTCTCTCAAACGCCCGTTGCCTAGGTCGGAGTCTATTTTGTGAAAAATGTTTCTCGACCGCAATCTGTAGTATCTATTGTTTTTCTTTAAGTGTGAATTGCTATGAAATTCGTTGACCTATAGGTTGGAACTACATTTGACAGATGAGACCGTCAGCTTCATGCTGAGATTACGAACACTGCATTTGCCGCACATCCTAGCATTTCTCAACTCCAAAGGTGATGGCCAAGTCTGCATCAGCTCTGCTTGCAAACGTATGCAAGCATTCTTTCATGAGAAAGCTTCCGACGGTTAAAAGGCGGACTTCACTAGGCTCGCGCCGCTGTGAAAACCCGAAAACTGATACAAACAGGGAACGCACCCACTATATTTTCCACCATTTCACGACGTTTTACACCTACACCTTTGCAGTAACCTGGGCCACTGTCATACAAGAGTGCGCACTGAAAATCAAGCGACGTCTACGTAATGCAAAGGCGCAGCTTTATTTTCCGCCAGTAGCTCTAACAGTGCAAAGAACCAATGTACGAGTGGCAATGATTGACAGGGTCCTCGCAGACTCTTCGAGTTAATGCTTACGACCTGTTTTCCGGTATAAAAGAACATTGTTCTCCCCCATTCTCGCCACACACGACGTCACGAGTCTCATGGAAAAGGATATTTACCTCAAATTTATTATTGCAGAAAAGAAATATACTTCTTTGTCCTTTGGGCAAAGCTGCTGCGAATAATTTTGATTACAACGGATACACTTCAAGTGCTGTTCTTCAGATAATGCTCACCACCTTCGTAGAAAAAGTAAGAAGCACGCGGTGCAGAGTTCTTCACGTAACAGTGCGACTAGTAAAATTGAAAGCGAGTTCGGGCATAGTACTTTCCTTCGGTGTAAGTTTAACTTCTAGCTGAGCCACGAAAATGATGTAGCGCATTGCAGATTCAGCACTGAGGTTTCTTTGCATTTTTTATAGCGTTTACCTATTCCACACAAACACGCGGCGAAATGGTCACGCTTGGTGAAGCGTTCGAAGTCGAAGGAATGTCAGAGCTTAAAAGTGCTCGCGGCAGTGACAAAGAAAAGTATACAGTTGCCAAAAGCGCATGATGCACACGTTGTCATCAGTAATGGTGCAAGCGTTCAGCAGGCTCTGTCTCTCATGTCGCTTTGCTTCTTAAAGATAACAAAGCAAGCAATGGCTCAATTTTGATCAAAATCACGCAAAACTTGTCCTTGCATGGAAAGGTTCTCCTGTGTTGCTTCAAAGCAAGCGAACGTCGGAAATACGGGCCTTAGACATATTTTAGCAAAGGAAGGCAGGAATCGCCCACAAACAGTGGATTCACGGGAAAAGCAAGCGCTACGGCAAGGTGCCGTTGCCGCGTCGTCGTGCTCTGACCTACCAGCAATCGTGGCGATACGTTTTATTAGTAGTCAACACAGCCTCGGGTACCTCCGCAAACGCAGGACAAGTAACTTTATTTAGCACTATTCCCTAGCCTTAGCGATTGCAAACGCTTGCTACGAATTAGCTGAAATCGACTGAAAGGAACGTATTGGGTTTACAGTGGCACAACGGCGTGCTAACACACACTCACAGAGAGTAATTATGGAGGCCAGTATATGAATCGATACATCGGCTTATGAGCTCCAGTAGATTCATAAATATCACTGCAGTGCAATAGTACCTAAAATGGTCAGAAAAAGCTTCATGCCATCGAATTCCGTTTAACAGTCAGCCATTGCACAATCAGTCCTCTTGGTCCAGATGACAGGGCAAAAGGTGCATTGTTGTTTTCGGCGGCCTACAGACAAGCAGATGCGATCTGACATATATAGGGCGAGAGCTGCCCAGCAAATGTCGAACCGCAACATTTTCTGGGCAGCTCTCGCCCTATATATGTCAGATCAAACTCGGCCAGAAATTATTTTAGGCTTTTAGTACGAACGAGTGGCTCTTTGTTCCATTGTTTGATAGGGCACTGGCCGTTACACCGCGTATGAAAGGCACGTAAATAAAACATGCTCTTGAGGTATTGCCTACAAACAGCTACATGAAGTGACAGAAACGTATACGAGCAGAAATGCTGGGTTTTCAGAGGATAATAATACAATTGCGTGCTAGGAGACTCTTGCTTGCCTGGAAAAAGTCCCATAAAGAACGAGCAGTGAAATGAATGAAATGTTAGTGTGACAGCATCATCAGTGCTTGGTTCTAGATTTATTTCTTTACACGCGTTCTGTGGTTCACTTCACTATAGCCCAATATGCACTTAACAGCCACATGCATCCCCAAGGGGTTTTACAGAGACAAAAGCACTCATTGATGTCTAGGACCAAAAAATTATATTATGAAAAAAGACATTTTTTTTGGCTTCTACGCAGGCACCTCAACAAGAAAATTAAAGGGATCCCGATTTTTTGAAAAATGTGATGATTGCAATATCGAACTACTTCAGTGATTTGCGTAGTGCCACGGCCAACGCAAAGACGAAGAAAAATATCTTGCACATGCAAGCAGCACTTTCCCATTTATGTACACATAATAATTCGCTAACTCCAGAAGCATGCGAAATTCTCGTGTCGCTCAAAGCCATTCTGGAAGGTGTTTAACGACCGGTGTAACTGCCAAATGAGGTAGACGAGGCCGCTCGTGAATCCCATTGCGCAATCCACGAAGGCAGACGCTCTGCAAAATTTCCGTTCAGCCAGACATGCGCAAAGCCACGTACGTTCTGCGCAGGGGAATGCGTAGTGCAAAGCCCTGTATGCCTGCACACAACATTTTCACCGATGGCACGAAAACAATGATGAATAAAAACTTCGACTAGACTACAAACGCTAATACAAAGCACAGACACCTTTAGAGGCTACTCCGAATATTTTCTGAAATTCTAAACACGTTACCTCCTGCTCATGACAGTACGGGATAAATATCATCGGAGAGGCACTCGCGCGATGGCGAAAGGCCAGAACTATGCACCAAATCGAGCGCACGAGCACGGCTTACCATAGCAACCATAGCAACCAATACGAAAACAACAATGCACTTCAAACCATGTTTAAACACGAATAAAACTACGAGTATGTTGGCTTAGTACTATTCGTTTGACAACGTAAGTATCACAAAATTCAACGACAAAAGACACTGAAGGCACTTTTCCATAATATCTGTACACCACCGCCATACGCCAAACATTTGGCAGTTCCGACAATGCCCAACGGAGTTTCCAGCAATCACCAAAACTTGAGATCGCCTGTAGAAAAGGAACCCTTTCGGTGGTACTCATCGGACATGTCCCAAACACCAAGGTCCCCAAATGTGATGCCAAACTAAGTGATCTGCATGGACTCAGTGTCAGGAACAGAGAGGGCAGTTGTCAGCTGCAGTAAGTAAACGCTTGCCTGGGCACGATGCGGATATGCACGAGGTTTCATCATTGCAGTCGCAAGGCAAAGAGTCACCCATGATTCAACTAGACTGCCAGCGGTGTCGCTCTCAATCTTCAGATGCTTGGTATAGAGGGTTTGCGCCTCTCACCAACGCTGCGTCTTCAAGGAATGTAATATTGCTGTAGGTCTCTGCAGGCAATACGCTTTTACCGTTTGCTGTCGCCAAATCTCTCAGAAACAGGGTCTTCAACGCACACGCTAGGAATTCCAAAAGCGACGCAACCCCACAGGCACACCGTTCGTTCTAGTGCTGCCTTTCATGCAGCAGCCACCACTCTGCATGACATTTCGCACCTCGCGCAGCGGGCAGCTCGAGCCTCTTAGGAAAACGCAGACGCTAAAAAACGCCCTAAGCTTCTCACTTGGGTCCTCAAACATCGCTGCTAGACACCTCTAGGACATACTCTCTGCTCGCCACAATTAATAGCGGACACAGAAAGAGAAACAATCCGGTTCAGATCATCGCAAGAACCAGCGCGGGAATGCTCGACATTTTCGGTACAGTGCAAATTCTCGCCGATTTGCAGTTGTTCCAGGCCACAGGCGTGCAACAGAGTTGCAGAAAAATAATGTAGTCCTTCGAGACACGGAAAGCAGTCTTCCGTAACACCTGTGTGCACAATCACCGTATGCGAAACATTTGGCACTTCTGACAACGCCCGAAGGAGTTTGTAACAAGCAAAAAGCTCGATGACCCACTCAGAAAAAGGAATTTGTCAGGCGTACGATAATGGCAGGGGGAAAATTCATGGACTGTATTCTGCAAGGGATGTCACGTTCCAACTGCTAAACTGATGTAACCACAAAGATGGTACATCAAACGAAGTCATGAAAGCGTGGAGCGTCTGAGCGAAAGAAGATGTGCATGCCAGCCGACAAGAAGAAGATTCAGTTTTTACAGGCTCGTAGAGTTCTGGGAGTTATCTGATGTACTGGAGCGCTCATCAACGGATATGCTAGAAGCTGTATGACGGTAAAGGCATATCAAGTATGGAACATGAGACACGAGCCACCAACCAACTGTCAGAGAAGAGAAGCGGTACCCTGATGTGCCCCGAGCCACCGCATTCAGTGCCAGACGTACTGCTAAAGTTGCAGCCTTCTCAGTAGCCAGCTAAGGCAAAAGCAGAGCATGGGATTTCAAGAAGAAGATGCAGCGTTTTAGACATTGATACACCATTCATCCCGAGGTTGCTCGATGAAACACTCGAAATGCCTCCCCAAAGCGACGCTTTGGAATACAAGAAAACGTCTTTAGACATTGTGTTGAAGGTATCCTCACGCAAGCGCTCACAAGGAGAAAGGCGTGCAAACGTACTCTCTGTATTTTGGAAAGGGCCCTCCATCCTGAGTATTTCCCAATTCTCAGCGCGTATGGCTATACCTCTATTCACGCCCACTTGAGGCTTGATGCAACAGAATGATGGAACCCCCCCCTTTCTGCTGTTCGTTCAGGCTGGAGAAATGCAACAAGTCTTCTGACTGGCCAAGGCACAATCATCATGCCAAGATGCTTCTTAAGTTGGCGAAGCCCACAACATCCCTCCAAATTAGTGTGCCAATCTGAAGAGATGGCAATAATAGGAGCATATAATTGCGCCTGTGTTTGTATTAGAACAAAATGCTCGGCACAACGCATCTCGTGTCTGGATGTTGAAAGCTTCTCACATTTGTTGGCGATGGTGTCGTTCAGTCATATACACCATTAATCGGTCTCATCACCAGGGTGCGTGGCATTGGAGGCTAAATTCGAATTTCTTCGAGATAGAGCTTTTGGAGCCGATAGGATAATCAGGGCGTGCAGTGGCGATGCTTGTAGCCTA
>NW_013655308.1:38962-39486 GCF_000499385.1 Eimeria necatrix
GTAGCCTACGAGAGCGGCAGCGTATCGATATCAAAAATTATTCGCCGCAGCGCTGGCGTGATGCACAGGTCTTCGTTGCAATGCGGGCATAATAGTGTGAGCTGGAAAGCCTGGGAACCGCATGCCGAGCAAACGCGAAGCTGTGGTTTTGACATTTCGTGACAATATGACTAGCTGGGCTACCACTAAAGATATGAATGCATGCGAAGCCGGCACTGGTTGCTGTCCAATGAAGCCAACTCTCCACTGTAAACGTATGGCTTACAAATCGGCCTAATGTTCGTTTCGAGATTCGCTAATGCGTATTTCATGGTAAAAACTGATAGACTGGTTGGGGGACGTAAGATCACATTATTCTAGCTGTCAAACAGATACAACCACAGAAATGAGCCATCACGCAAGTCCATAAAAGCATGCCGCGTGTGAAAGAAGCCAGATGTGCATGCGTGCCGAGGTGTAGGGGATTCAGATTTTACAGGTTCATAGAGTTCTGGGAACTATCTGATGTACTGGAGCGCTCATCA
>NW_013655309.1:0-2500 GCF_000499385.1 Eimeria necatrix
AACTAACTAACTAACTAGTGGCTAGCTAGCTAGCTAGCTAGCTAGCTAGTGGCTAGCTAGCTAGCTAGCTAGCTACCTAACTAACTAACTAACTAGTGGCTAGCTAGCTAGCTAGCTAGCTAGCTAGTGGCTAGCTAGCTAGCTAGCTGGAGGAGGCGGACCTGCGTGGGGGGATTCAAAATGTCCTTTTTGGAGAGTTTGCCGAGAAGGCCAATTTGGAGAGGAATCAAAAAAGGAAGTTTGGGAGTTTGCTGCTGCTGCGGAATGGTTTGGCTGAGAGTGAAGGAAAAGACCTTTGCTGCTGCGTCGTAGGCTGCCTTCTCCACACGCACTTCCGGGGTTCCCGCCTGCAGCTGCAGCAGCAGCAGCAGCAGCAGCAGCAGCAGCAGCAGCAGCAGTAGCAGCGGTAGCAGTTGCAGCTTCAGACCTTCCAGAAAGGGACCTTCTTCCAGCATCACCCGGCAGCTGCAGCAGCAGCAGCAGCAGCAGCAGCAGCGGTAGCAGCAGCAGTAGCAGCGGTAGCAGTAGCAGTGGTAGCAGTAGCAGCAGCAGCAGAAGCAGCAGTAGCAGTAGAAGCAGCAGCAGTAGCAGCGGTGGCAGCAGCAGCAGCACCAGCAGCAGCAGTAGCAGCAGCAGCAGTAGAAGCCGCAAGAAAAGAAAAGAAAAGAAAAGAAAAGAAAAGAAAAGAAAAGAAAAGAAAAGAAAAGAAAAGAAAAGAAAAGAAAAGAAAAGAAAAAAGAAAAGGAAAGAACAGAAAAGAAAAAGGGGCAAAAAAAGTGACAAAAAGTGGCAAAAAAGAAAAGAAAAAAAGCAAAAAAGAAAAAAAGAAAAAAAAATCCAAAAGACACAAAAAGAATAAAAAGATCCAAATAGAACAGAAATGGAAAAAGTGTTTTTAAAAAGTTTAAAAAGAAGAAAAATAACCGAGAGGGGAAAAAGAAAAAAAAAGAGAAAAACGATTCAAAAAGAATAAAAGATTTTAAAAAGAAAATAAAAAACAAAAAGAGACAAAAGAGTTTAAAAGTGAAATAAAAAGAAAAAAAGAATTAAAGAGAAAAGCAAAAAAGAAACCAAAAAAAAGATTTCAAAATGAAAAAAGACAAAAAACTTAAAAAAGAAAAAGAAGGAAAACGCGAAAAAGAATTAAAAGTTAAACCAAAAAGCAAAAAGAAATAAAAGAACAAAAAAGCAATTAAAACAAAAAGCAAAAAGAAAAGACAAAAGAGTCTTAAACAATAAAATAGAAATAAAAAAAGACAAAAGAGTTTTAAAAAATAAAACAAAAACAAAACAAAAACAAAAATAAAAACAAAAATAAATAAAAACAAAAATAAAAACAAAAATAAAAATAAAAATAAAAACAAAAATAAATAAAAACAAAAACAAAAATAAATAAAAAGAATTGTCGGACGCTCTGAAGACTTCCGCTGCTTTCCAGTGGAGGACTGGGTCATAGAGTTCGAAGACGTCGTCGTAGTAAACCCTAAAAAGGGGTTTAGGGTTTCGCTCTTCAGCGCGAAAAACCCTTTGCTGCAGATACCCCACACCCCGCAGCAGCCGCTCTCCTGCTGCCAGCAACTCTGCTGTAAACAGAGACTCCCGCAGCTTCGTGAGGCCCCCCGTCAGCAGCAGCTGAAACCTATCCCTGCAGCAGCAGCAGCAGCAGCAGCAGCAGCAGCAGCTGGGGGCGGTCGCTGCAGCAGCAGCAGCAGCAGCAGCAGCTGGGGGCGGTCGCTGCAGCAGCAGCAGCAGCAGCAGCGGCAGCAGCAGCTGTGGGCGGTCGCTGCAGCAGCAGCAGCAGCAGCAACTGGGGGCGGTCGCTGCAGCAGCAGCAGCGGCTGCAGCAGCGGCAGCAGCAGCAGCAGCAGCAGCTGGGGGCGGTTGCTGCAGCAGCAGCAGCTGCTGCTGCTGCTGGGGGCGGTCGCTGCAGCAGCAGCAGCGGCTGCAGCAGCTGCAGAAGCGATGCCGCAGCAAGCAGCACGGCCACAGCCGCTCTTCCAGCAGCAACAACGACTGCTGCATCTCCCATAGGCACCGCAGCAGCAGCAGCAGCTGCAGCAGCAGCAGCAGCAGCAGCAGCGGCAGCAGCAGCAGCAGCACCGATGCCGCAAGCAGCAGCGGCAGCAAAGGCGACTGCAGCAGCAGCGATATTCACAGCAGCACCCTTGGCAGCACCTCCAGCAGCAGCAATGTTCACAGCAGCAGCAGCAGCAGCAACAGCAGCAGCAGCAGCAGCAACAGCAGCAGCAGCAACAGCAGCAACAGCAGCAGCAGCAGCAGCAGCAGACCTGACAGCAATTCTGGCCCCCGTCCAGTTTCTGAAGTATTCGTGGCTGACGGCCGAAAGGGTCCTGTGGAGTTCAGCATCTGCATTCAAAAAAGAAATTAAATTAAATTAAATTAAATTAAATTAATTAAAATAAAATTAAATTAATTAAAATAAATAAAATAAAATAAAATAAAATAAAATAAAATGAAATAAAATAAAATAAAATAAAAT
>NW_013655309.1:5000-12500 GCF_000499385.1 Eimeria necatrix
GCAGGCGAACTGTACGTACACCCCGTGCATGCATGCATGCATGCACGGGGTGTACGTACACTGCGCAGGCACCTGCACCCGGTGCATGCGCGCATGCAGCTGCAGCTGTACGTACACCCCGTGCATGCATGCAGCCACTTTCCAAATGGTCCACCAGTGGACCACTCGTGGACCATTGGTCAAAGTTAATTTTGAATCTGAAGAGCAGCAGTTTTCTTTTTTTAATTGGTTTCTTTTTTGCCTTCTGGTGCTTCTTTTGGATGGATTAAAGTGCATTAAAAGCCCTTTGTTCTTCACTTTTTACCTTTTTTTATTTTAATTTTTTATTTTTGTTTTTTATTTTATTTTTTATGTTTATTTTTTATTTTTATTTTTTATTTTTATTTTTTATTTTAATCTCATTTGTTGTTCAAGTCTCAAAGGCTTTGCACCCACAGCAACCAGGCAAAGCGAAAAGCAGCAAATTCAAAACAAATTAAAAATCTCAAATTAAAAACAAAAAAGACTTTTGAAAATAATAAACGAAAAAGAGGGACGAAGCAGCAGCAAAGCAGCAGCAACGCAGCAGCAAAGCAGCAGCAACGCAGCAGCAAAGCAGCAGCAACGCAGCAGCAACGCAGCAGCAAAGCAGCAGCAAAGCAGCAGCAAAGCAGCAGCAAAGCCGCAGCAAAGCAGCAGCAAAGCAGCAGCAAAGCAGCAGCAAAGCAGCAGCAAAGCAGCAGCGGAAACTAAAAGAAAAAAAGACAGAAAAGCGCAAAAAGAAAAACGAAAAACAAAAAAGTGGAAATAAAAAAAAAGAAATAAAAAACTCACGGAGAATCTGGAAAGAACATCAGGTCTGTCCAAATAAAAAGTAATTCTCCGAAATGCATCTGGTTCGCATTGAGAAAGAATAATTCCTCGAGAAAAGAAAAGTCCCCGTTTGCTGCTGTTGGACTTGGGGTGTACGTACACCTCAGTCCGCAGCAAGAACGCCTCCCCCGCTGCTGCAGGCAGCAGCTCCGGCTGCAGCAGCAAACGCCCGTCCGGCAGCAGCCGGTACGTCTTTTTTGCTGCTGCTGCTGCTGCTCCTGCTGCTGTTGCTGCTGCTGCTGCTGCTGCTGCTGCTCCTGCTCCTGCTGCTGCTCCTGCTGCTGCTGCTCCTGCTGCTCCTACTGCTCCTGCTGCTGCTGCCCCCTCCCCGCTGCTGCCGCTGCTGCTGCTGCTGCTGCTGCTGCTGCTGCTGCTGCTGCTGGGGTCTGCTGCTTCTCTTTCAAGAAGTTCTCCGTTCAGCCACACTGCAGCAAGCTGCAGCTGCTCGCCGTCCAGCAGCAGCGGCGTTGCTGCTGCTGCAGTGCGCCGCAGCTGCAGCAAAGAGGTCACCTGAAAAGAAGTGGAAATAAAAATAATTAAAATAAATTAAAATAAATTAAAATAAATTAAAATAAATTAAAGTAAAATAAAATAAATTGTTTTATTTTGAATTTATATTTTTAAATAAAATGACCTTTTCAGCAGCTCAAAAAGATTTCGAAAGAAAGAAAATCTTCAAATTTAAATATTTTTATTTCTTTTTGAATTTTGCAAATTTAAATAAAAATTTGCAAAACTTCAAAAAGAATTTGAAATTAAATGCATTTTTTTAATTAAATGATTTCATTTTTAATTGCAAATTTATTTTCAAAATAAAAAAGAATTTCTAAATGCATGCGTTTTTGCAAAAGATGCATTTTAAATATTGCACTCAATAAAAAGTATTTCCACAAAAAGATGCATTTTAAATAAATGCATTTGTTTAAATAAATGCGTTTTAAAAAAAGCACTTTAAATTAATAGTGTTTACTAATAAAATAGCAGCAGCAACAGCAACAGCAGCAACAGCAGCAACAGCAGCAACAGCAGCAGCAGCAACAGCAGCAGCAGCAGCAACAGCAGCAACAACAGCAGCAACAGCAGCAGCAGCAGCAGCAGCACCTTGGTCTCCTCCTCAGCTAATTCAACAACAGCAACAGCAGCAACAGCAGCAGCAGCAGCAGCAACAGCAGCAGCAGCAGCAGCAACAGCAGCAGCAGCAGCAGCAGCAACAGCAGCAGCAGCAGCAGCAGCAGCAGCAGCAGCACCTTGGTCTCGTCCTCATCCAATTCAAAAGTCAAATCCACAGAATCTATTTCAAACTTCGGGGGCTCATAATCATCTCGGTAAACCCTGTGGGGCCCCTGGGGGGCCCCCCACTGTGGGGTGGGGGCCCCCCTGCTGCTGCTGGCAGCCTGGGGGCCCTCAGCAGCAGCAGCAGCAGCAGCAGCAGCAAACCCTGGGCCCGAAAAGAGTTGGCTGAGCGGGGAGAAAGCAGCAGCAGCAGCAGCAGCTGCTGCTGCTGCTGCTGCTGCTGCTGCGCTGCTGCTGCTGCGCTGCCGCCAGCGGGCGGAAGCCGGCAGCAGCAGCTCAGGAAGCAGCACGGGGTGTACAGACAGTTCAGGCGCAGCAAATGGGTCCGGCACAAAATCTGCTGCAGCAGCAAAAAGCAAGGAGACACACAAAACCCGCAAACAGAAACACATTCCCCAGCAGCAGCAGCAGCAGCAACGGAGTGCATGCGCATGCTGAGGGCTCAGGCTGCTGCTAAGGGCCTCATGGCGGTTTGCTGCAGCTTTTTGTTTTTACTAAATTGGAAAGTCTTGGGGGGGAGTTTCGGGTGTCTGTACACCTCAGGGCTTGCCAGTTTGCTGCTGCCGCGCGAAGCCCTTCAGTGCAGTTCAAATAAGTGGCTGTCTGCAGCAGCAGCAGCAGCAGCAGCAGGGTTTGTCGAGCAGCAGCAGCTGCTGCTGCTGCTGCTGCTCTGCCCCCGGCTCCCGGGCAGCAGCAGCGGCGAAGTGAGCGAAAAGAAGCCGCAAGCAGCAGCAAATGGAATTAACTGCAGCAAAAGAGCAGCAGAGAATTTCCAAAAGGAAAAGAAGGGCTGTGGAGCTGCTGCTGCTGCAGCGGACTGTCTGTACACGAAGAAGGCGCCGGAAACGAAGAGGATCTGCTGCTGCAAGTCCTGCTGCAGCAGCAGCAACAGCTAAAGCTGCATGCAGAGGCCAAAAGGAAGTCTTCCGTGCTGCTGCTGCTGCAGAGTTTTGCTGCTGCTCTGGAGGGCCCAGCGAGCGGCGGCTGCCTCCTTTTGGTGCTGAGGCCGAGCAGCAGCAGCAGCAGCAACACTCGAGAGCTGCGCGCGCGTTTCCGCGCGGTTTTTCCCGCGATCAAGCCTCAAAAAAGACATATTTCGAAAGCAAATTAAATTATTTGTGCAGTTGGCGAAAAATATTGCGGGAAACCGCTTTATTTCAATGCGGATCGCGCTGTTCCCGGCTTGCTCGTTCAAGTTCTTTGCCGCGCGCGCAGCGCGGAGTTTGCGCAACTCCGGCGATTCTGGACGCTCCGCAGCCGCAAAAAAGGCCCTAAAACTCAAAAAAGATATTTAAATAATTATGAACAGCTTTTTGCTGCAGCTTCAGCGAAAAAGAGCAGCAAAAGTTGTTTGCACAGACCCGAGCTTGACTGCTGAGGTGTGCAGACACCTGAAACTGTGCAGCAAGCGCAGCAACCTGCAGCAGCACAGCCGCCACTCATTGTCTTTTCATTTCTTTTAACTCTCAGTCATTTCCTTTTCCTTTTTGCTGCTGTTTCCTTCGCAGTCAGCAGCCAGTAAGCACTGCAGCACGGCCTCGCAGCAGCAGCTCTTTTCCGCTTTTTGCTGCCTAATGAGGAAGGCTCCTTTTGCATGCAGCAGCAAAGCAGCAGCAAAGCAGCAGCAAAGCAGCAGCAAAGCAGCAGCAAAGCAGCAGCATGCGCCAGCGGCTAACAAATAGCCTTCTCTAGGGGCCTCTTTCACTCAATTGCTGCAGCAAAAGGCACTTTTGCTGCTGCTACTTTCCCCTAAATGATGCAGCAAAGTGGCCTTTTGCTGCAGCTACTTCTGCCAAACTGACGCAGCAAAAGGGCCTTTTGCTGCAGCTGTTCCAGCAGCACTGCTGCAGCAAAGCGGCCTCGTGCTGCAGCTACTTTCATTGTAATGGCGCAGCAAAAAGCACTTTTGCTGCTGCTGCTGCCAGCATGATAGTGCAGCAAAACGGCCTCCTGCTGCAGCTGCTGCTGCAGCTGCTGCTGCAGCACTGGTGCAGCAAAAGGGTCTTTTGCTGCAGCTTTATTTTCCCAAATAAGAGCTTTCTGGACTCTGCGGGAAAAAGTTTATTTAAAAACAAAATATGAATTCTTTGAAAATGAAATTAAAAGAAAGAACTTTAGAGACGCAAAAGCTGCAAACTCAGCAGCAGCAGCAGCAGCAGCAGCAGCAGCAAGGGGGCTTTTCCTTTTTGCTGCTGCTGCGCCTCAGCCGCTGGGGTGTCTGTGCACCTCTGAGGTGTACGTACACCTGGAGGAGCGAAGCAGCGGGCTGCTCGGGGTGTCAAAAGTATTTATTTATTTCTTTTTTTCTTTTTTAAATAATTAAATATCTTTTTGAATGAAAATTAAATCTCCGTAAAAGTGGCAAAGTCCTCTATTAACCGAGAAGCAGCAAGGAGCTGAAAAGGCAATTTTTATTTCTTATTTTTCTTTTTTTAAAAAAAAATGAAAAAAATTAAATTACTTTTATTAAAGAAAAAAGACAAACAAGCTTTGCTGCTGCAGCAGCAAGCTGGAGTCCAATGCATGCGTTTATTTGCTTCTTCTTTGTGTCTTTTGTTTTTTGTTTTCAAATCCTTTTTAGGTTTTTGATTTCTTTTTCAATCTTTCTTTTTCTCTTTTCTTAAACTTATTCCAAATTAAATTTAAATTAATTAAAATTAATTAAAATTAATTAAATAATTAAAATAAATCAAAAACATAAAAAGTGCCTTTTCATCCTGGCTGTACTGGTGAGGTGTACGTACAGCTCAAAGTGCATGCATGCGCTGCGGAGTTTGCGTTTAAATTTGCGAAATAAACTTTTAAAATTACAATAAATTATTTATTATATTAAAAATAAAAAAGAATATAAATAAATTCAAACAAACACGGAAATATATTTATTTAAAAGCATTTAAAGTGATATTTGAGCGAAGCTGCAAATCTAATTTCCTGGGGGCCTTGAGAGCAGCAGCAGCAAAGGCTTGCAGCTTTTAGCAGCAAAATGAAAGGGGGGATCTGCATTTGCTGCAGCTGCTGCTGCAGCAGCAGCAGCTGCTGCTGCTGCAGCTGCTGCTGCAGTGGCAGCCGCTGCAGCAGCGGCTGTAAAGGCCGCTCCTGTCGCAGCCGCGGTTCCAGCTGCTGCTGCAGCTGAAGCTGCTGCAGCAGCAGCTGCAGCAGCAGCGGCTACGCCCGCCCAGCACCTCCCCAGCAGCTGCTGCTGCAGATGCTGTCCCCAGCAGCTGCAGCGGGGCCCCAGCAGCCCTCAAAACGCATGCATGCAGCCTCAGCAGTCCCAGGGGGCCCCCTGAGGGGCCCCCCGAGGGGCCCCCTGGGGGCCCCGGGGGCCCCGGGGGCTCCGGGGCCCCAGTGGGGGGCCCCTACTTATTTGGGCGGTGCTGCAAAGGGGCCCCCAGGGCCGCGTTGACTGGCTGCTGGATGGCTGGGGGGCCTTTAGAGGCGCTAATAAAGGGAAATGAGATATTAAATTAAATTGGATTTATTTATTTTGTTTGATTTAATTTTAAAAATTCCTTTGGGAGATCTGGAGGCCTCTGGAAGGGCTGAGACCTGCACACTCGACAGGTGCATGTACACCTGAGCAGGCCCTGCGGGATGAAATGAAAGGCAGAGGCGATGATAAAGACCTTCTTTGAATTGAAATTGAATTTGAAATTGAATTTTAAATTAAATTTGAAATTAAATTTGAAGTTTAAATTAAATTTAAACTGCAAAAAGGAGAAAAGGAACTTCCCGCCGGCGAGCGCGACGGTCTGCAGCAGACCGGACCACTGCGACCGCCGGGGTGTACGTGGAGCTCAAGCAACGCGAACTGAGTTTCTTTCCGCTTAATCTCTTCAAAATGAAATCACTTTTAATATTTTATTATATTTAATTCATTTTAAGATCAAAATTGGCGCACGAGAGGCCTCAGAAGGGCCCCCAGAGGCCCCCCTGGCCCCCGCCTCGCCGCCGGCTGCTGAGGCCTCCCGGGGCCCTCCGCTGCTCAGTGCTCTGCTTTCCCGCAAGCATTCTTTAACCTCTCTCAAATTAATTAAATTAAATTCAATTTAATGCAATTTAATTCATTTAAATTCAAAAAAGCTTTTTATTCAAACCCGCAGCACTCCAAGACAGCCAGCCGCCGCCGCCACGTGTCTCGCCGCCGACGCGAGCCCTCGCGGGGTCTGGGGTTTAGGGTTTAGGGTTTAGGGTTTAGGGTTTAGGGTTTAGGGTTTGCGGTCTACCGCTGGATATCAGTCTTCTTTTGGCTTCTTTTTACCACTTACAGCCACGGAAAAGCGCCAGGCGCCCCCTCAGCAGCAGCAGCAGCAGCAGCAGCAGCAGCAGCAGATGGCCAGGGCCTCCGCCCTGCAGTGTACGTACACCCGAAGGACCTCTTTGTTCCCTTTTGAGCTTCTCTGAGGACTGAGCGCGGAGTGTACGTACAGCCGCCGCCAGCGTCTCCCAGCAGCTGCCGCTGCCGCTGCTGCTACTGCTGCTGCTGCTGCTGCTGCTGCTGCTGCAGCTGCTGCTGCTGCTGCTGCAGCTGCTGCTGCAGCATGGCTGGGCGCACGCTGCCGCCGGTGGGGGCTGGGGAGCTGCAGCCCAGCCTCATGGAGGCTGGGGGACTTCCTGTGAGGATAAGACAAATCTTTAGCTGCTACCAGCAGTCTCTGGGGCCCGAAGCAGCAGCAGCAGCAGCAGCAGCAGCAGCAGCAGCAAACCGAAACGTGAGGCCACTGTAGAGCTGCAGCAAGCAGCAGCGCCAGCTCCCGCGGCTGCTGCTGCAAACAGGCTGCAGCAAGAAGCAGCTGCTGCTGATGCTCAAACCAGCTGCAGCGCTTGCTGCAGCTGAGTTGCAGCAGCAGCAGCTGCTGCTGCTCCTGCTGCAACTCAGCTGCAGCAAGACGGAAGCAGCAGCTGCTGCTGCTGCAACTCAGCTGCAGCAAAGTGCAGCAGCAGCAGCTGCTGCGGGGCAGCTGCGGGTAGCGTGCCCCTGCTCTATGGGCTCTTTCTTCTCCGATTTTAATTGTTGGTTTATTTATTTGTTTTAATTAATTAATTAATTAATTAATTAATTAATTAATTAATTAATCAATTAATTAATTAATTAATTATATTATTTATGTTAATGTGCTTTGCTGCAGGATGGAGCCCCCAGAGGCCGCCGGGGCCCGCCCTTCCTTCCGCTTGCAGCAGGCAGCAGCAGCCGCAGCAGCAGCAGCGCAGCAGCAGCAGCAGCGCAGCAGCAGCAGCAGCAGCAGGGGAAGAAGGCCATGGCTGCTCTGCGGTGTATGTACACTCCAAATGAATGGCTAGATGTGGAGGCAGGCCCCCCCACAATCAAGACAGGTGGGGTGTATGTACACCTCA
>NW_013655309.1:15000-20000 GCF_000499385.1 Eimeria necatrix
CTTATGTTTATATATCTTTATTATTATATATAAATATATTTTATATATTTATATCTTATGTTTATATATCTTTATTATTATAGATAAATATATGTTATATATTTATATCTTATGTTTATATATCTTTACTATTATATATAAATATATTTTATATATTTATAACTTATGCTTATATATCTTTATTAATATATGCATATATATTTTATATTTTTATATCTTATGTTTATATATCTTTATTATAATATATAAATATATTTTATATATTTATATCTTATGTTTATGTATCTTTATCATTATATTTAAATATATTTTAAATATTTATATCTTATGTTTATATACCTCTGTTATTGTATATAAATATATTTTATATATTTATATCATATTTTTGTATATATTTATTATTATATACAAAGATATTTTATATATTTATATCATATTTTTGTACATCTTTGTTATTATATATAAATATATTCTTATCATATATGCTTTTATGTATATCTTTATTATATGTGTATATATTAATTGGTTTTCTATATATAAATTAATTATGCGTATAAACCAATTATATAAATAGTCTAATATTGTTATAGCACACTTGACTCTATATTAATATATAAATATATAAGTCTTTGTAAACATATATATACATATATATATCATATATCCACATACATATATATGCTTGTATATATATCTATATTTGTATATATAATAGATATATATATACATACATATATATATATATATATTTATTTATGCAATTTTATTGTTGCTGATATACATATATAAATTAGTACACATATATATATATATAAGCAGATGTGAATAAATTATATTTTTATAAGTATATATATATATATATGTATATATATATGAATTTATAGAAGCTGATTATATATATATATATAAATGAATTACATATATACATATGTATATGTACATATATATATATATATATATAGATGTATTTATAGATGTTGATTATATATATTATATCTATAAATGAATTACATATATAAATGTATATATATAGATGTATTTATAGAAGTTGATTATAATATGTATATATCCATAAATGAATTATATGTTTATGTATATATAAATATATAATATGAATATATATATATATATTTTAGTATTATTCCGGCGCAGTTTAATTTGATGTCATAATTAAAAGGTTTTTCCCGCGAATTAATCTTGACACTATTATTGCAATATTTTGATTATTAAATATTCATAAAAATATATTCATTTTTATGTATTATATTTAATTGGATAATTATCACATATAGAATTGCATGCACATATTATATTTTATTGTATAAATATTATATATAAGTGTATATATATATACCGTATATATATTCATATGCATTTTGTTTCATTGTATAAATATCATATATAAATGTCTATATATATATATATATTGAATTGTAAAAATGTCATATGCAAATGCATATATATATGTATATATATATTGAATTGTATGAATATTGTATATAAAGATATATTTATATATATACATTTAGAATTTTATGAATACTCTATATAAATGTATGTATATATATAAATATCGAATTGTATGAATATTATATATATATTATATATTTCATTGCAAAGATACTATAAATATGTAGTATGTATTTATGTTATGGAATATCTGTAATCATTTTATATATATTCATGTCTTATAATATGTGTTGCGGATATTTATTAGTGTATATGTATTCACTTAATATATATTTATGTATTATTTCATGTCATATGCTGTGTTTATTATATATTATATATATATATAAATAAATGTATATTGTGTATTATAATTATAAAATCCATTATATGTGTTTAATGATATATATATGCTATATATTATAAATATAATGTACATTATCTATGTTTAATTTATACATATATATATAAATGTATATTACATATTATAAATATTTATTATGAATAAATATATTTACATATTTATATAAATAAACTTGGGGCGCATATATTTGAATATCGAGAAAGTCCTCGAAAGTGCATTTAAATGAATTTGAAAATAAATTAATTTAAAAGAAAAAAAAAGAAGAAAATTAATTTTTTTTGCCCACACAAAAGTTTGTTCATCTTTGTGAATTACACTCGCAAAAGATTTGAAATAAATACCATTTAAATCCATTTTCCGGATATTCTTTTGGGGCCTTTTAGCAGCAGCAGCAGCTAGATTGGGGGCCCCAAAAGGGGACAAAAGCAGCAGCAGCAGCAGCAGCAGCAGCAGCAAAAGGCCCCTTTTAGTACCCTTTTTGTGTCTTTGCTGCTGCTGCGCAGGGCAGGCGGAGGGGGCCCCCGGGGGCCCCTTTTCTGCTGCTGAGCTCGCAGCTTTTGCTGCTGCAGCAGAGCAGCAACTTGCGAACTCTTCTCTTTTTGTTTCTTCCAATTCTCGAGATCCTGGAGAAACAAAAAAAGAAAAAGACAAAAAAAAACTTTTAACATTTCAAGAAAGACTCCGCAGCTGCCTCAGGGCTGCGCAGGGAGACCGGGGGCCCCCCATGGGGGCCCCCGGGGGGGGCCCCTCCTTCAGTAAGACCCTTTTTATTTCTTTTTGTTTTTTTTGTTTTTTTTGTTTCTTTTTGTTTCTTTTTGTTTCTATTTTTGACTCTTTTTTGCATTTAGACTCTGCGGATCTCCAGCTTCTTCAGCTGCAGTTTTTTCTCTTTTTTTGACATAAAATGCAATATATTTCGACTTGTACTTTTGGGGCTTTGCATGCATGCGAAATAAATGCTTTTCTTCTCAAAAAAGGACTTTTGTAATTAAAAAGAGTTGAAAAGAGCTGCATTAAAAGCAAAAAGCCTTTCAAAAGAGAAAAGAAAAAGAAATAAAAGGCAAAAAGAATAAAACTCATTGCATGCATGCTTGCATGCATGCATGCATGCATGCATGCATGCATGCATGCGTTTGGGTGTACGTACAGCTCCCGATGACCTCAGTCTCTGCCGAGTTCCTTTTGAATTTAAAGCAGCACTTTTTTCTTCTTGTCAAATTTCCACAAGAACTGCCATTTCTTATTTCCACAGCGAGGTCAGCTTTCTTCTTTTTATCTTTTTCTTTTTTTATTTTTTCTTTTTTTAATTTTCTCTTTTTTTAGTTTTTTAGCTTTTTTTATCTTTTTTGTCTCTTTTTTGTTTTTTTCAAATCCTTTTTGTCTCTTCTTTTGTCTCATTTTGTCTCTTACTTTCTTCCTTTTCTCCTTTTAATTCCTTTTCTCTCTTTTTGATTTTCGTCTCTTTTTATTTTTTTTCCTGTTTTCTCCAATTTTTGAACTGTTTTTGGCTCTTCTTTTGTTATTTTTTGACTCTTCTTGTTTCTCTTTTTGCTGCTCCTTTTCTCCCTTTTTGCCTTTTTGCTTTTTGTTTTTCTTTTGTCTTTTGTCTCTTTTTCTCTTTTTATTTTTTTTCTCTTTTGGCCTTTTGGGGCCTTTTGTTTTCCTTTTTATATCTCTTTGTGTCCCTTTTTCGCTTTTGAATATTTTAATATTTTTTCTTTTTTTATTTTTGTTTTTTTGTTTTTATTTTTCGTCTTCGTCCTTTTTTTTTCTTCTGTCTTTTTGTTTTCTCCTTTTTAATTTCCTTTTTTTGTTAATTATTATTTTGTTTATTTGTTTATCTCTTTTTGTTTCTCTTTGATTTCCTTTATCCTTTAACGCCTTTTGGACTTTTCTGTTTTCCGTTTCATTTTTTAATTTTATTTTTAATTTTATTTTCATTTCTTTTTCTCTTCTTCTTTTTTGTCTCTTTTCGTGTTTTCTACTTCCTTTTTATTTCTTTTCTATTTCTCTTTTGATTCTTTTTTATTTCTCTTCTATTTCTTTTTATTTTTTGTTGGTTCCTTTTGTTCTCCTTTTGTTTCTTTTTCATTTCCTTTTATTTCATTTTACTTTTTTAGTTTCATATTAATTTTTTTCGTTTTTATGTTTCTTTTTCATTTCCTTTTTATGTTTTCTCGTTTCTGTTTTGACTCTTTCTGTTCTCCTTTCATTTCTTTTTCATTTATTAAATATTTTATTTTTTAATTTTTTTTTTATTTCTTTTCATTTCCCTTTTATCTCCAGTCTCTCCTCGTCTTTTTGCTTTTTTCTAGTTTTTTGGTTTTGTTTTTTGTCCCATTTTATTTTTTTAATTTTCTTTCAGTTTTCTAGTTTCTCTTTATTTCTTTTACGTCTCTAAATTAATTTAATTTACTTTATTTCTTTTACACCTTTTAATTTCGTTTATATCTTTTACATCTTTTGTATTTCTTTTATTTCTTTTATATATCTTTTTCCTTTTCCTTCTATTTATTTGTTTAATTTCTTTTTTTTTGGATTTAATTTCTTTTACACCATTTTACCTCTTTGACGACTTCTGTATCTTCTCATTTTTTAATTTATTTAATGTCTTATTTTTGTTGATTTATTTTATTTTGTTTGTATCGTTTTATTTCTTTCATTTCTTTTATATCTTTTTATTTATTTTATATCCTTTTTTTTCTTTTCTATCTTTTTATTTTTCTTATATCCTTTTATTTATGTGATATCTTTTAATTTCTTTTATATCTTTTTATTTATTTTGTATTTATTTATTTATTTCATATCTTTTTTTAATTTTATATCTTTTAATTCATTTTGTATCGTATATCTTTTTATTTATTTTATTTATTTTATATCTTTTTACTTATTTTAAATTCTTTTTTATTCATTTTATATCTTTTAATGTTTTTATCTTTTCTCTTATTTTGTCATAAAACATCGAGTCCTTTTTGCGTCTCTCTATCTTTCCCTGTTTGTCTTTTTATTTTTTATTTTTTTTCTCTTTTTGTTTTTAATCTTTTTTATTTCTCTCCTTTTCTTTTCATTTCTTGTTTATTCTTTCCCTCCTTTTAGTTCTTTTAAATCTCTTTTTATTTCTTTTCATCTTTTTTCTAACTTTCCTTTTTGTTTCTTTTTTCTTCTTTTTGTTTCTCTTTTGTCCTTT
>NW_013655309.1:22500-28519 GCF_000499385.1 Eimeria necatrix
CTGCAGCAAATGCAGCAGAAGTTGCTGCTGCTGCTGCTGCTGCTGCTGCTGCTGCTGCTGCCCGCCTCCCCCGCTTTCGACGAGGCAGCAGCAGTGCTGCAGTCTGTACAGACACCCCAGCTTGCTGCTCAAGTGCTCAAAGCCGACACCGACTGGCCACAGCTAGCTAGCTAGCTAGCTAGCTAGCTAGCCAGTTAGCTAGCTAGCTAGCTAGCCAACCAGCTAAGTAGCTCCTTAGCCAGTCAGTTGGTTAGGTAGCTAGCTAGGTAGCTAGCTAGGTGGTTACGTGGCTAGCTATCTACCTCAACTAGCCAGTTGGCTACTCAAGCAGCTAGTTGACTAGCTAGCTAGCTAGCTAGCTAGCTAGCTAGCTAGCTCTTGTAGCTAGTAAGCTCCCTCTGAACAGCTGTGAGCTTTATCGACTCAGCCTGCGGGCTGCTCTCTTGCTAGCTAGCTGAAGGGCTACTTAGCTAGCTAGCTAAAGATCTAGCTAGCCAGCCGGAGAGCTAGCTAGCTACAGAACTAGCTAGCCAGTTAAACAGCTAGCTAGCTAAACGCTAGCTAGCCAGCTGAAGAGCTAGCTTGGTGAAAGCTAGCCAGCTGAAATGCCAGCCAGCCAGCTAGCTGGCCAGGGCTATGTAGTCAGATTCAGGAAGCTCCGGCTGTGGCCACTCACGCAGCTAGCTAGCTAAACAGCTAGCTAGCTGTTTAACTAGCTAGCTGCTAAACAGCTAGTTAGCTAAACAGCTAGCTAGCTAAACAGCTAGCTAACACGTCGGCCCAAGATGCGGCGCCGGCTCCCCCCCAGCGCGGAGATTCACCCCCGCACCCAGCATGTCAGCGAGAGCCAGCTAGCTAGATAGCTAGATAGCTAGCTAGCTAGCTAGTTAACTAGCTAGCTAGCTAGCTAGCTGGCCGGTTCCATGGGGAACTGGGGGCTATCTAGCCAGCTAGCTCGCCGTCCCACTCCCAGCCAGCCTTGTCCGCATGGCTAGCTGGCTAGCCAAGCTAGCTGGCCAGATGTGCGGCTACCTAGCCAGCCAGCCAACGACACTCCTGGAAGGATAGCTAGCTACCCAACTAGCTAGCTAGCTAACTAGCTAGCTAGCCAACTGGATGCCGGGCCAACCAGCTAGCCATCCCGTTTCGCGTTCCACTGTCCAGCTAGCTGGATGTGCACTCACAAGCTACCCAACTGGCAAGCTAGCTAGCTAGCTAGCTAGCCAGCCCACTACACAGCTAGCTAGCTAAGACTCGCTTTGGACTACCTGCATGGCTAGCTAGCCAGGACTACTGGGCATCTATCTAGCTGGCACTCCCTAGGTCTCGGCTAGCCAGTCTAATGGCCGGTAGCTAGCTAACTACTACTACTTGGCTAGCTAGCTAGCTAGCTAGCTAGTGGCTAGCTAGCTAGCTAGCTGTGGGCAGCAGCGGGGAGGGCGTCTGGAAGACCTTAGAGAAAAGAGTCTGGAAAGATACCTGAGGCGCGTTGGCTGCGCCGAGGCCTCAGAGCTGCCAACGTAACAAATGACACAACGCTGCGGTGCAGGCGCTGCTGCTGCTGCTGCTGCTGCTGCTGCTGCTGCTGCTGCAGCAGCAGCTGCAGCAGCAGCTGCTGCTGCTGCCTGCGCTACATAGACCTGCTTCTCGCCCCTGCTGCTCTCCCGCTGCCTGTGGAACTCCCTCGCCCGTGCTCCGCTGCGCTAGCCGCCGCGGTTGCTGCTGTTGCTGCTGCTGCAGCGGCGCCGCACCGCCGCCGCTGCCGCTGCTGCTGCTGCTGCTGCTGCTGCTGCTGCAGCAGGAGCGCTACCAGAAGAAGCCGGAGGGCTGCTGGCTGCTGGCTGGGGGCGCCCCGTAGCTGCTGGGCTGCTGCTGCTGCCCGTAAGCAGCAGCAGGGGCCCCGTAGCCGAGAGACCTTGCTGCTGCTGCTCCCTGGTAGCCCCGCAAGAAGCTGCTGTAGGCCTGGGCCAGCTTCTCCTGCGTGTGGGGTATGCTGCGCAGCAGCGAGTCTTTGCTGCTCTCCACCAAAATGAGGCTTCTTGCTGCAGCAACTCGGGCCCCCTCCAGCAGCGCCTCAAGAGCCAGTTTGCTGCTTCTTAAGAGGCACTCAGCCCCCTGCTTCCCGGCCTCCAAACTCTGCTCCAAGTCCTGCTTCTCCAGCTGCAGCAGCCCGCAGCAGCTGCTGCTGCTGCTGCTGCTGCTGCTGCTGCTGCTGGGGAGCCGGCCCTCCGCCGCGCAGCGGGCCAGCTGCTCCGCCCCCACCCGCAAGCAGCAAGCCAACTTGCCCGCAACAAAACTCAACTGCTGCACAAAACCCTCCAACTCGCGGGCCCCTTCTTGCAGTTTGCTGCAGCAGCAGCTCCAGGCAGTGCCTGGGGCCTGGCGGGGGGCCCTCTCGCCTTCGGCCGGGAGGTCTGCTGCGGCCACAGCGCCCACCACCCCGCCCACGAGCCCGCTGAACAAGTCTGCCATTTTGCTGCTGCTGCTGCTGCTGCTGCTGCTGCTGCTGCTGGGCGAAAAAATTGAGGGAGGGCGAGAGAGAGAGAGAGAGAGGTGAGTAGGAGAGAGAGAGAGAGAAGTTGGTAGTAGTAGAAAGACAAACCGGAATCTTCTGCTGAGGGCTGCTGCTGCTGCTGCTGCTGAGATGCGAGCTGCTCTTGCTGCAGCGCGAGGGGAAGCAGCAGCAGCAGCAGCAGCAGCGGCACACGCCGCCACGACGACGCGGCGCCCGACGCCACTCCACGACGCCCCGGACACCCGCCCGCCGCCTCCGCTGCTGCTGCGCCGCTGCTGCTGCTGCTGCTGCTGCTGCTGCAGCAAAAACCCCCAATTACTGCAGCAAACCCGCCCGCAAAACCCCAAATGCACTTTCCACTTCTTTCCCACTAACGCAGACGCAAAAGCAACCCCGACGCACCCCCGCTGCTGCTGCCCACTGGAACCCGCGGCTCGCCGAGACGCAGCAGCAGCAGCAGCAGCAGCAGCAGCAGCAGCAGCGCTCGAAACGCACTCGCAGACACCGGCTCCGCGCTGCTTTGCTGCTTTTCGGAAACTCCATTTCTTTTCCCAAACAAAGAAACCCAAAAACCCTCCAAACTCCCCAAAATGCCCAGAGACGCGACACACAGGCGATCCGCCCGCTGCTGCTGCGCGCTGCTGCTGCTGCAGCAGCAGCAGCAGCGCGCCACCAGCTACGCTTTTGCTGCTCAAAAGCCCACAATTTAGCCACTTTATTTCCTCTATTTTAGTTAGACACTATAGACAAACGCGAAGGCAGAAGCAGCACACGCAGCCTTCTCCCTTGCTGCCGCTACGCGCTTCCCGCTGCTGCTGCCAGCACACGCAGCAGCAGCAGCAGCAGCAGCAGCAGCAGCGAAACTGACAAGAGGAAGCACACAAGTTAGAGCGCCTGCTTCTGAAACTCCACTAATTAGCAGCAGAATAACTTTATTTCAACTCCGGGATAAAGCAGCAGCGAGGCCGTCAATGCGCAGCAGCACCACGTCTGCAAACGAGACAGCAGCAGCAGCAGCAGCAACAGCAGCAGCAGCAGCAGCAGCAGCGAGAGCACTTTGGTGGGCACGCGCTGCCGCTGTCTTTGTGTGTGTGCTGCACAAGACGCAAGAAGACTCTCTTCGCCACCTAGACTTTGCTGCTGACTCTTGCTGCATACACACAGCTTCGCTGCTGCTGCTGCTGCTGCTGCTGCTGCTGCTGCAGCACGGCGGGGCCCCCCAGGGCCCCCGGAGGCGCACACGCGCAGCAGCTCCCGCGCTGCCTGCTGCAGCTGCTGTTTTATTTCAAAGTCCCTTTTTATGCAGCTTCTTCTTGCTGCCTCGTCCTCTGGCGGGGCGACATGAGCAGCAGCAGCAGCAGCAGCAGCAGCAGCAGCAACGATGCAGCGCCGCCCATGACTTCCGGCAGCTCTGTCCCTGCTGCTGCAGCAGCAGCAGCAGGGGGCGCGTGGGGCCCCTTCGGCGGTTTGCGCGGCGCTGCAGCAGCAGCCCCGGGTGGCGTCGCCGGGGCCCCTGCCGCTGCTGCAGCAGCAGCAGCAGCAGCAGCAGCAGCAGCAGACGCAGCAGCAGCTGCTGCTGACGTCACCGCCTCTCCACCGCCCCCCAGCGGCTCCCCTGCCAGCGCGTCAGTGTCGCCCCATTGGGGCGTAGCCCCCGCTTGGGGGCCCCCCGGGGGGGGCCCCCCGGGGGCCCCCCCCGGGGGGCCCCCCTGGGGCCCCCCCTGGGGCCCCTCCTGGGGGCCCCCCTGGGGCCCCTCCTGGGGGCCCCCCCCAGGGGGGCCCCCCGCGTGGGGGGGGGGCCCCCCGGGGGGCCCCCAGGGCCTGGAGGGGGCCCAAGTGGCGTACGAAAGCGAAGTGGCGTTGGTGCATTTTATAGTTTATTTGGTTTGCTGCATTGGATGTCTTTGCATTTATTTGAATTATGTTGTTTTGGAAAGTTATATTTTTGCATTGTTTTGGGCTTTGGTGTTTTCGATTCCGCTGCGCGCAGTCGTTGCTGCTGTGCTGGGCGAGCCGGGCCAGCGCTCGCCTGCTGCTGCTGCTGCTGCTGCTGCAGCAGACGCAGCAGCAGCAGCAGCTGCTGCTGCTGCTGGCGCGCCAGGCAAGCAGCAGCAGCAGCAGCAGCTCAAACGCGCCAACCAGCTCCACGAACAGCCCGCGCCGCCGCTCGCCAATGACCTCAGCAGCAAACTCCTCAACCAGCAGCAGCAGCAGCAGCAGCAACGCCTGCAGCAGCAGCAACAGCTCCAGCAGCAGCAGCAGCAGCAGCTCGTGCTGCTGCACTCCCCACGCGGCCTCCACAGCAGCAGAGGGGCCCCTCCCGCAGCCGCAGACTCTGCGCGCGGGGCCGGCCAGAAACCCCCAGAGGAAGCAGCAGCAGCAGCAGCAGCAGCAGCAGCAGCAAAGAAGAGAGCCATAAGGCTCAAGTGGTCTCGAGAGGCAGCAGCAAAGCAGCAACAGCAGCAGCAGCAGCAGCTGATGCTGCTGACGGATGTGGGGCCGTCTGCAGGCAGCAGCAATGCTGCGGATGCGGCAGCAGCAGCTGCGGGGGAACCTCCAGATGGAAATGGAGCAGCAGCAGCAGGTGCTGCTGCTGCTGCTGCTGCTGCTGCTGCTGCTGACTCTGCTGCGCTGCGGCAGGGCGTGCCTGCTGCTGAGGCTGGGCAGCCTGAGGCGTCTGTACACCGCAGCAAGAAGCGGCGGCAGCAGCAAGAAGAAGAGCTGCTGCTGCAGCCCGCCGAAAGCACTCCTCCCAGCAGCAGCAGCAGCAGCAGCAGCAGCAGCAGCAGCAGCAGCAGCAGCAGCAAGGGGCGGTGGCGGGGCTCGTGGGTGCTGCAGTGCGTGAAGCAGCGGCTGCAGGGCGTGCTGCAGTTCGTGCTGCAGTCGCTGTCTGTGCGGCTAGCTGTTGCTGCTGTGCTGCTGCTGCTGCAGCCGCTGCAGCAGCTAGCTGGTGCTGCTTCGCAGCGGCTCCCCAGCAAACCCTGGTTTGGGCTTTTGCACCGCTGCTGTTTGCTGCTGCTGCTGCAGCGGCTCTTTTTTGCTTCCTTCACGCTGCAGGAGCTGCTGCACGCGGTGGGCGCGCTGCTGCTGCTGCTGCTGCTGCTGGAGCTGCTGCTGCTGCCCCTCAGGGGCAGCAGCAGCAAGTGGAGGGCTCTTATCCTGTAAGCAGCAGCGCAGCAAAACATTAGAAGTCAAAAGCAGCAAAATAAATATTAATAAAATAAATAAATAGAATTAATAATTATAAAAATAAACAAAAGTAACAAATGCTTATTGCAGCAAAAAGAGAAGCAGCAAAAGTAATTCCTTCGCGCTCCGAAACAAGCACCAATCAACCGCTTCGTGCTGCTGCTGCTGCTGCTGCTGCTGCTGCTGCTGCCTTTGTTGCTGCTGCCTCTGCTTTCCCGTCCCGCGATTGCTGCTGCTGCTGCTTGCTGCACCTGTCCCCCTCCCGCTGCTGCTCCCCCCTCCCCCCCGCCGCCGCCGCCGCTGCTGCTGCTGCTG
>NW_013655309.1:28619-34958 GCF_000499385.1 Eimeria necatrix
CTCCTGCTGCTGCTGCTGCTGCTGCTGCTGCGTGTGCGCAGGCGGCAGCGGGGCTGCGGCGGGTGGCGGGTGTGCGCGGGGCGCGTGTCAGTGGAAGTGGCTGCATGCGCGCGGCCTGTGGTTTGTCTTTTGGTGATTTTAATTTCTTTTTTAATTAGTTTTTCAATTTCTGTTTTCTTTTGCTTCGAGATTTACGCAGAAGTCACAGCTTTATGGGAAGCCCGTGTCTTGGGTTCTGCGGGGCTGGCTGAGGCTTTCCAGCGGCTTTCGGGGCTGCTGCTCAACCAGCAGCAGGGCTTTGCTGCTGCTGCTGCTGCTGCTGCGGCGCCCCCGGCCGCAGCAGCAGCAGCAGCTGCTGCTGCGGACCCAAACGCGCCCCAAACCGCCAACACACTCGCCGGATTCGTCGCTGCAGCTGCTTCCGCCGTCCGCAGCAGCAGCAGCAGCAGCAGCAGCAGCAGCAGCAGCAGCGGCGGGCCTGCTGCGCTGCTGCTGGGCGGCGGCCCCGAGTGGTACTCGGACTTGTGGCGGGCGATACAGGAGCTGGCTGCGGCGTCCTCGGCAGCAAACGCTGCAGCAGCAGCAGCAGCAGCAGCAGCAGCAGCAGCAGACACAGACACCTCCCGAGCAACGCGCCCCTGGCCCAGCAAAACCCCAGAGGGGCCCCCCGGCCTCCGCGCAGACCCGGGGGCCCCCCAGCTGCCCGAGTTTGCTGCAGAAGCGTGGGCCCCCGAAAAGCCGCAGCAGCAGCAGCAGCAGCAGCAGCAGCAGCAGCAGCAGCAGCGGGGCGCTGCAGACCTCTCGCAAGCAGCGCAGCAGCTCATAGCCGACTTAGACGTGTGTCCGCTGCTGCCGCTGCCAGCGCAGACTGAAGCAGACAAAGAAGCTGGGGGCCCCCCTCGTCCCCGCCAGCTGCCAAACCGACAGCAGCGGGGGGCCCCTCCGGGGGCCCCACGCGGACGCCTTTCTGGCGCTGCTGCACGACAGCACGACTGAGACGTGCATAGACCCCTGGAAGCCCCGGGGGCCCCCGCTGGGGTTTCTGTGGGCTGCAGCAGGGGCGAAGGTGCAGCGGGAGGGCCTGAAGAGGGGGGGCTGGCTGGGGTCTTTTTTGTCTTTGTTTTTTCCCGACATGTTTGGGAAAGGGCAGCAGCAAACGCAGCAGCAGCAGCAAACGCAGCAGCTGCTGCAGCAGCTGCGGGAAGGAGACTTTGTTGCTGCTTTCAAAAGGTCTTTGGAAGCTTCGCAAGAAGTCTATGCCCTCACGCGCGAGGCCTGGTGGCGCTACCTCTCGCAGCACGCCCACACGCTGCTGGCCTGGGCCCTCAACTCCGGGTAAACCCTAAACCCTAAACCCTAAACCCTAAACCCTAAACCCTAAACCCTAAGGCCTAAGCTGTGGGGGGCCGGCCGGCTCGCGAAGAGGGGCCTGCGACGCCGGCGGGCCTTCGCGCGGTCTTCTCCGCACGGTCCAGATTAAGGCCGCAACTCGCGCTTTTAGGGTTTAGGGTTTAGGGTTTAGGGTTTAGGGTTTGGGGTTTGGGGTTTGGGGTTTGCGGCGCAGCTTCGGGGCGTGGAGGATCTTTTGCTTCGTGCTGGCGTTTCTTCTTCGCTTCTTTCTGTCGGCCTTCGACCTCCTCTTCCAGGTGCGCGAGGGTTTAGGGCTTAGGGTTTAGGGTTTAGGGTTTGGAGCAGCAGCAACAGCAGCAGCAACAGCAGCAGCAACAGCAGCAGCAGCAGCAGCAGCAGCAACACAGTACCCCGAGATGCGGGCGCCGCGCAGCTGCTTCTCCCACCCACCGCTGCATTCCCCTGCGCCGCCCCCGCTGCTGCTGCTACTGCTGCTGCTGCTGCTGCTGCTGCTGCTGCTGCTGCTGCTGCTGCAGGTGGTGGTGTTTTTCGGGGCTTTGTACGCGCTGCTGTGCTCGCAACGCAGCTCTTTAGATGTGCTGCAGGAAGTCCTTTGCGTGGTGGACTCTTCTGCAATTTTGTCGGCTTCTGTGAACGAAAAAATCCGCGCCATTCTCTTCTCCTCCGTCAAAAAAGTCTGGTTCTACAGGTCCCAAACCCTAAACCCTAAACCCTAAACCCTAAACCCTAAACCCTAGGCCTTCGAGGCGGCGGCGCGCCGCGCCGCGCCGGCGGACGCGGGGACGAGGGCTGGACGCTTGGGGGTAGGGCTGGGCTTAGGGTTTAGGGTTTAGGGTTTAGGGTTTAGGGTTTAGGGTTTAGGGTTTAGGGTTTCGCAGCCTGTTCACGTGGTTCATCTTCGAAAGCACGGGAATGCCGGTGGTTTACGTCCCAACTGCTGCTTCTTCGCTTTTGGCGCTGCTGCCGATTTTGCCGCCCGAAGTTATTTCGCTGCTGCCAGCAGTGGCTTTGTGGCTGCACTCCGACGCAGCAGCAGCAGCAGCAGCAGCAGCAGGCTCGCCTGCGGAAGCAGCAGCAGCAGCAGCAGCAGCAGCAGCAGCGCCCGGCGGCGGAGGGGCCCCTGCTGCTGCTGCTGCTGCTGCTGCTGCTGCTGGCGGCTGGGGGCACTGGCTCGCCGCGCCCCACAGGCTCGCAGCCCTCGCAGTCCTCGCAGCCAACGCGTAAACCCTAAACCCTAAACCCTAAACCCTAAACGCTGGACAGCAAACCCTCAACCCCCCGCGCAAACCCCAAACACGCAGCCACGGCGGACGCCGCAGAGCCCTGCTCAACGCCGCGCTGCTCCCGGCCCTCAAACCAGAGGGCTTAGGGTTTAGGGTTTAGGGTTTAGGGTTTAGGGTTTAGGGTTTAGGGTTTGGGGTTTGCAGGCTGGTCTGGTGGAACGTGACGACTTGCATTTATAGAGAAATCCCCGACGCCAGCCCTTGGCTGGTGGGCCTTTCGGCGGCTCTGGGCCTTTCCACTTTGGGGCTTAAGGGCATTATTCTCGGTAAACCCTAAACCCTAAACCCTAAACCCTAGGCGCCAAACCCTAAACCCTAGCTCCGGCGAGCGCCTGAAAGGCTTTACGGGGACTGGAGCTTCCCGCGCCCCGTTGCCGCGACCTCAGCAGCAGCAGCAGCAGTAGCAGCAGTAGCACCAGCAGCAGCAGCACGGACCGCAACAGAAGCAGCAGCAGCAGCAGCAGCAGCAGCAGCAGCAGCAGCAGCAGCAGCACGTTTCTACTCTTGTCTGTGCAGGCCCTGTTTTGGCCACGGTGCCCCTTATTGCAATTTCTGCGGCGTCGAAATTTAGTGAGAGGCAAATGCGCTGCCAAGAGGCTCTGGGTGCGCCAGAGCAGCAGCAGCAGCAGCAGCAGCAGCAGCAGCTCCTGCAGCAGCAGCAGCAGCAGCAAATGCTGCAGCAAATGGGCCCGCGGGAGGGGACAGAAAGAGCCCAGGGCCACTTCGTGCAACAACTGCAGCAGGAGCAACAGCTGCAGCAGCAGCAGCTGCTCCTGATGCAGAAACAACGGCAGCTGCAGCAGGAACAGCAGCAGCAGCAGCAGCAGCAGCAGCAGCAGCAGCAGCAGCAGCAGCGCTTTGCAAGCGTAGTAAGCCCACCCTCCGAACTTTGCTGCACGCGCCCTTCTCCCCAGAGTGCTCACTAGGTGCTGCAGTTCAGCTCATATTCCTCGCTGCTTTCCTGCTGCTGTTGCTGCTGCTGCTGCTGCTGCTGCTGCTGCTGCTGCTGCTCGCAGGCTGCGGAGCGCTCTGTGCTGCACCGCAGCGAGGGGCCCCAGGGGGCCCCCCATGTAGGCCAGCAGCCCAGCAGCAGCTCTAGCCTTAGTTACCCCTTTTGGGGGCCCCCCGGGGGCCCCCAAGATAGGGGTTGCTTTGCTTTGGGGGAGTGGCGGTCGGGGCCCAAGTACCCTCCGGGGGGCCCCCCTGTGCAGACCCAGACCCTCTTGGGGGCCCCCCCTGCTGCTACTCAGGGGGCCCCCCTGGCCGCAGCAGCAGCCTCTCCAGCTTCTTCTCCTCCAGACAGTATTCATTCTCAGGGGCCCCTTTTGGGGGCCCCCAGCTCACCTAGCCTGGGGCCCCCGGGGGGCCCCCGCAGCCCCCCGGGGCTCTTTGGCCAGCCCCAGGGGGGCCCCCTAGGGGGGGGCCCCCTAGGGGGGGGCCCCCTAGGGGGGGGCCCCCTGGGGGCCCCCCAGCAGCAGCAACCCGCGCTGGCTGTGCACTTTATTAAAGGTGCTGCTGATGCAATTCGTTGGGTACTGCAGCGGCGGCGGTCTGGGATAGTGGGGGCCCCCTCAATGGGGCCCCCGCTGGGGGGCCCCCCCTTTTCGCAGTACAGCTGGGGCAGCGGGGCCCCCCTCTTCGGGGGCCCCTACCAGCAGCCGCTGCAGCAGCAGCAGCAGCAGCAGCAGCTGCCGCAGCTGCATGCAGGAGACAATATGGAGGGCCTCAGGAAGACCTTGACTTCAGGCAGCCCTGTGGGGCCCCTCAGCAAGACGGGGGCCCCCTCATCACCAGCAACAGCTCCTGCTGCTGCTGCTGCTGCTGCAGCAGCAGCAGCAGAGGGGCCCCACAGCCCCCAGTCCAGGCGGGGCGCAGGCAAGCAATGTGGGCGGCCCCGGTCGCACTCGAGCCCCTAGGGGGAAAGTACCCTAGGGGCCCCCAGGGGCCCCTGGGGGCCCCCGGGGGCCCCTGGGGGCCCCTGGGGGCCCCTAGGGGCCCCCTGGGGACCTTTTCAATGTCACATTTGACCCTATTTGGACATTGTTTCCTGAGCACTTTGTTGAGTCTAATTGCGCAAACAAACTAGAGAAAACGCAGAGTGAGGGGCCCCCCCAGCAGTTCAGACTCGGGGGGGCCCCTCTAGGGGGCCCTAGTTGCCCAGCCCAATAAAAGGGTTCAGCTGGCTCTCGGGGGCCCCTGGGGGCCCCCTGAAGGTCCCCAGGGGCCAGCCCTCTAAGGGGCCCCCAAGGGGCCCCCCTCGTTCACCCGCAAAGACAGAGACAAGACCCTTAAAGGGGCCCCTGGGGCCCCTCTAGGGGGCCCCTGGGGCCCCCCTAGGGCTTTTAGTACGAAAAAATAGAGCGGCAAGTTAAGGGTAAAAACTGGGGTACCCCTAAAGCTGTTAGGGGCCCCCAGGGGGCCCCCAAAAGAGCGGAGGGCCCACCATGACCTGGATTTGTAGACGGGGCCCCCTACAATGAGCAAATATCTGTAATAAAGGCCCGTGGAGGCCCCAACGGGGGCCCCTACAGAGGGCCGAGGGGCCCCCAAGGGGCCCCCAAAGGGGCCCCTCCCGGGGCCCCCAAAGGGTTCCTTCGGGGGCCCCCTTCCCCCCCGTTTAGTTGCCTGACTCTCACCTGCGGTGCAGGGTTTAGCTTCCAGCTTTTGGGGGCCCCCTTCTGCATTTGGGGGCCCCCCTTGCTTTTGGGGGCCCCCCTATGCTTGGGGGGCCCCCCCTGCTTGGGGGCCCCCCTCTACATCCTTGCCCCAGCTGCCTGCTTGGGCGGCAGTGAGCCCCGCTTCAAGCCAAGAAGCGCTGCAGCAGCAGCAGCAGCAGCAGCAAGAAATGCTGCTGCTGCTGCTGCTGCTGCGGTGAAGCGCTGCGGACGCCTCCCCCGGGTCCCTGCTGCTGCCCGTACTGCTGCCGCTGCTACTGCTGCTGCTGCTGCTGCTGCTGCCGCGTCCGCGCTGCCCCTGCTGCCGCTACCCCGCCGCCGCCGCCGCCGCTGCTGCTGCTGCTGCCGCTGCTGCTGCTGCTGCTGCTGCTGCTGCTGCTACCCCGCAGTTCTGGGGAGGGGGTACTGCCTGGCAGTGAGGGCGAGGGCCACGAGCTTGTCGAAGTGGGGAGAATAAATGTCTTGGGGCGAAAGGCCAGCGCTGAGTTTTGCTGTTTGGAGTTTTAGCTGCGCGTCGAGCTGCAGCACGTGCTGCAGCAGCGCAGCAGCAGCAGGCTCGCCCCGCCTGCTGCTGCTGCTGCTGCTGCCTGCTGCAGCAAAAGCCAGCGGCGAGTGCAGCCGCGGCAGCTCCAGCTGCGCGCGTGACCAGTGGACCACTCGGGCGCTGAGGTGTACGTACACCCGGTGGTCCGGGTGACTCTCCAGACTCTCCGCAACTTCTCCGAGGGCCTCCAGAACTTTCTTTTCTCCTTTTGCTGCAGCAGGGGGGCCCCCCTGCAGCAGCAAAAGGGTAACTCCGGGGTCCCAGCAGTACTCCCCCAGGGCCCGCAGGCCCCGCTCCAACACCCCACACGCTCTCTGGGATCGGGATCGTCGATCCCAGAAAAACTTCTCCGCCTTCAGGGCCCCCACGGCTGCCGCGCTCTTCCCCGCCTCCTCGGCCGGCACTTCAAACCCCACCAGCGGGGCCCCCGGGGGGGGCCCCCGGGGGGCCCCCGGGGGGGCCCCGG
>NW_013655310.1:0-684 GCF_000499385.1 Eimeria necatrix
TCTGCCCAAGCTATGCCAAATTCCAGTTTTGTATCGCATCAGTAAGGCGCGAAAAATCGCATTTGCCACCCTCTGCCAGCGCCAGCACGCGTACGCTCTGGGAAAATTTTGGAACGCCACCCTGCGAAAACCTAACATGACAGCTGCGAAATAAACCAAAGCTAATTTTGGGTCAAGGAAGCACGCCATCTTTATTGCTAAGTTAAAAGGCCAAACAGCTTTTACGTCTGACCTCCGAGAGACATACTGGCTGAGACAAAAAAACCGCATTCCACATCGAACATCATGAAAAATATACAACAACACAACACCCAAACTGGTTTCAAAATCTCCACACGCGCTTGAAGAATCCCATTTAAGACATAGGTTCAACGTGATCCTTTGAACTGCCTACCAACCATAGATCCTGTGCTGAAACAAGTATCTACAATGCGCAAAACGCAATGCAGCACATTTGGCGAGCAACAGCTACCCAGCGGCATACTCCCTGCCCAACATGCATGCCAGAGCACGAACCATGTTGCTGCACGCTGTGCACTGGGTTCCATCTACCTGAATTCTTCACTCTCCATGGAATTCCCACGCCCCACATTGAAGTAGCTTCACGTCCAATACTTCGCTCGTTTTCGCTCGATTAAACACCAAAATAAAACACGCCCTCAGACTGGCATGACACACAACCCT
>NW_013655310.1:784-1293 GCF_000499385.1 Eimeria necatrix
CTCTACTTGAATTTTTCAAGTCTGCATGGAATTCCTACGCCCCCACATTGAAGTAGCTCCACGTCCAATACTTCGCTCGTTTTCGCTCGATTAAGCGCCAAAATAAAACACGCCCTCAGACTGGCATGACACACAACCCTCCCAACTGCATCCCCTGCAATCAATTGAACACGAAAGCAGGGTCTATTCCGGCACACGAAGCAATAAGCCTTGCATTTTGAATGCAAACTATCTGGCCGTGTGCACGCAATGCTCCACAGCTTCGTCATCATTCGCATGCTAAAAGCCTCGAAACTGCATTTGAGCCACTGCACCAGCAGCGTCCCTGTCACGCTAGGGCTTTCCGTGCCTGGCCAATTCAATAGCAGGGATTCGCAACACCCCCACGTAAGCCTTTGCGTTAATTTTTTGCCGTCGACAACTCGACAAATGTCTTGCAGTCCATCTCAGTCACGTGCATGTACCTGTTGAATTTTCGAAAACACGTTTGAAATCTGTCCACGCGGCAC
>NW_013655311.1:0-10000 GCF_000499385.1 Eimeria necatrix
AAACCCTAAACCCTAAACCCTAAACCCTAAACCCTAAACCCTAAACCCTAAACCCTAAACCCTAAACCCTAAACCCTAAACCCTGGGTGCTCAGCTGCGCACTCGGGCTGCAGCGCTACGCGGCGTTGGCTCGCGCTGCGCTGCACGCCCCAAACCTAAACCCCAAACCCTAAACCCTAAACCCTAAACCCCAAACCCTAAACCCCAAACCGCAAACCCTAAACCTAAACCCTAAACCCTAAACCCTAAACCCTAGTCACCGGAAGTCGCCGCAGAGGTTCATGGCGTCGTGGTTGCCGAGCAGCAGCAGCACTTTGCTGCCCTGCTGCTGCGCCTGCTGCTGCCACTGGCTGAAGAGCTCATAGAGAAGTTTGCCTTCGGGGCCTCTGTCCACAATGTCTCCAGTCTGCAGCAAAAGTGTGCTGCTGCCAGCAGCCCATTTGCTGCTGCTGTCCACCACGCCCAGGGCCTGCAGCAGCAGCAGCGCGTTTGCTGCGTCTCCGTGCAGGTCCCCCAGCGCCACGATCCGCCCCTCCCACTCCAGCTCCGTCGCTGCTGCTGCTGCTGCTGCTGCTGCTGCTGCTGCTGCAGGGTGCTGCTGCTGCGCTGCTGCAGCAGCAGCACGCCCGCGCTCCCCGGCCAGCACTGCAGCAGCGGCTGCGGCCCACAGCCTCCACAACGCGCTCTGGCCCCGCATCGTCCGCCGCCAGCTGCTGCTGCTGCTGCTGCTGCTGCTGTTGCTGCTGCTGCTGCTGCTGCAGCGTCGCGCGCGGGCAGGCGCTGGAGTCCGCGGAGGCGCGCCGGAGTCTAGCGCGGCTGCAGAACCTGGAGGCCGCCAGCAGCAGCAGCTTTGCTGCAGCAGCAGAAGGTCTGGGGGCGCAGCAGCTGTCGGGGAAGCAGCTTTGGCAGTTTGCTGCGGAAAAGAGAAACTGGAAGTGCAGAAGTGCAGCAGCAGCAGCAGCAGCAGCAGCAGCAGCAGCGCGGCGCGACCCCCAGCAGCAGCGCGGGCGCAGAGCTGCAGCAGCGCGACGAGCAGCGCAGCGCGCGCAAAGTCGACAGACAAACCGCAAAGAAGCAGCAAAAACGAAAAGGAAATTCAAAAAGAATATTTGTTGCGGAAAAAAATCCGAAAAAGGGCTTCGGGCAGCGCATGCGCGAGGGAAAGAAAGCCGGAGTGTCTGCTGGCTACGGCTGCGCAGCAGCCGCCGCGCGGGAGGCGCGGAAAGCTGCGGAAAAAAAGCGAAAGCGAGTTTTTTTTGAATAAATTTGAATTAATTTGAATTAATTTGTCAACTTAAACAAACCTTGAAGAACTTCGGTGGTTATTGGGTTGGGAATCTGCAAAAGAGAGGCGTGGGGGCTGCGCAGGCGGGCGCTGCGGCTGCGGCGGCTGACGGACCATTGCGTGGAGCGGCTCGAAGGCCGCGAAGACGAGATCTCTGTTTTAAAAAGGAAAAAGAAATGCATTTTGAATTTAATTTCCAGTTTTTGTTTTTGAACTGCAACAAACACTCGCCGAATCCGGTTCTTGTGCACGTTGAGCAGCCGCTGCTTCTCCGCCGCGTAGTCTTCCTCGTCCAGCCGCCGCTCCGCTTCCTCGAGCTTAACCAGCGAATCTGCGTTTAGTTTTTTGCAAATAACATTTAAATTGAATAAATAATTCTTTTAAGTCGCCGATTAAGCGAAAGATTCACCCAAAGAGGCCAGCGTGTCCTGCGTGTCTTCCACTGGCGCCTGCAGTTCAAGTTCAAGTTTGCGGCCGCGAACTTGAATTGTTTCGCCGCACGTGAATTCGAATTTGAAAATCCGGAGCTCCCGTCAGCGCCGCGTTCAGCGCACTCGTGGCTCCCTGAGCATTTCGAGAAGCGGCAAATTCAAAATTAAATAAATTAAATAATTAAATAAATGAATTAATTAAAAGTTCCGATTCGAAATCCCGCAAGTTGAACTCAGTTTCAGTCTCACGGGCCCCAGCGGCAGGAACCCCGCGCGCTCGCAGCCGACAAAAGCCGGAAAAAAGAAATAAATTGCAACAACTTCCACTCCGAAGAGCCCGCAGCTGCTGAGGAATTTCATTTTGTGCAAAAAAGTCCAAAAACGAGCCAAAAAGCAGCAGCAGAAGTGCAGAACTGAACAGCAGCGCGGGCGCGTTTGCTGCTGCAGCTGCGCAGCTTCGCGAGCTGCGCATACACCTGAAACGCCGCAGCAGCTGCTGCTGCCAGCTCTCCTCAGCAGCAGCAAATTGCGAAGCAATTCAGTTCTAAACTGGCAATTTATCTCAAATAGCAGCAGCAAAAGTCAATAAAGGGCATAGGCATTCCTATCTTCTCAAGAATCCCGTTGCTTCCCGCAGTTTCGTGGCTTCTTTCCGCTTCCCAAGCGGCTTGCTGCTGCTGCTGCAGCTTCCCGCTGCAGCTGCCTCGGCAGCTGCAGCAAAACGCCGCGCAAATTAACTGCATTTTAAAGACAAGTTCGAAAACTAAAGCCTTTTTGCTTTTCCCGCGGACTGGCTGGGCAAAAAGCCACACAAATTATTTGCTGCTGCAGACAAAAAGCCCCTCACTTCCACCTCTTCGGGGCTGCCTGGCCGGCCCTGGGGGCCTTTGCCCCTGCAGAGAGGCCCCGCTGCAGCACGTGCTGCGCAGTCCCGCTGCTGCTGCTGCTGCTGCTGCTGCTGCTGCTGCTGCTGCTGGGCTCCCCGGCCACTCGCCGGGGAAACATGGTGCTGCTCCTTCGGGGTGTTTCCTGTGGCTTCTTCGCTGCTGCTTTTGCTGCTGCTGCTGCTGTTCCAGCTGCGCCCTTGGGCTGCGCTGCGCCCGCCCTAGCCGACTTTGCTGCTGCTGCTGCTGGCGCTGCTGCTGCTGCTGCTGGTGCTGCTGCTGCGCCCCCTCGCTGCTCTACTGAGTGGCGCTTCTGCACAGGGGCCCCTGAGCTGCTGCTGTTGAACTCTTTGCTGCCAGCTAAACCCCCCCTAAGGGGGGCCCCCCTGCTGGACCCACCCCTCAGCAGCAAAGTTTGTGGGGCCTCTTTGCCTCTGCTGTGTTGCTGCTTCAAGAGACTAGCTCGAGTCGTTGCTGCTGCAGCAGCAGCAGGTGCTGCTGCTGCTGCTGCTGCTGCTGCGGGGGCCCCCCGCTTCTTCAGGGCCTCAGCTGCCGGCCTGCTGCTGCTCTTGGGGGCCCCCTCTGCGCCTCCCCCACTCCTCTTGGGGGCCCCCACGGGGGCCCCCCTCACCCCGGGGGCCCCTTGGTTTGCTGCTGCTCCCTTATGGGCTTCTTTTGCTGCTGCAGCAACGCCACTCTTAGGCCGAGCTGCTCCTCTGGGGGCCCCCAAGCCCTCAGGGGGCCCCCCCGCTGCTGCAGCTGGGGGCCCCTGTTCTTCAAGGGGGGCCCCCAGGGGGGCCCCATCATCAAAGGTTCTTTCTTTAGGGGCCCCCTTCTCTTCGGGGGCCCCCTTCTCTTCAGGGGCCTCGGGGGGCCCCCCTTCATCTTCAAGGGCCCCTTCTTCTTTAGGGGTCCCTTCTTTAGGGGCCCCTTCTTTGGGGGCCCCTTCTTTGGGGGCCCCTTCTTCTTTGGGGGCCCCTTCTTCTTTGGGGGCCCCTTCTTCTTTGGGGGCCCCTTCTTCTTTGGGGGCCCCCTCTTCTTTGGGGGCCCCTTCTTTAGGGGCCCCTTTCTCTTTGGGGGCCCCCTCCTCCTCAGGGGCCCCTTTCTCTTTGGGGGCCCCCTTCTCTTGGGGGGCCCCTTCATCCCCAGGGGCCCCCTCTTCTTGTGGGGCCCCTTTCTCTTGGGGGGCCCCCAGGGCCCCCTCCCTAGAGGCCCCAGCTGTGGGGGCCCCCTGGGCCCCCAGAAGGGTACTGGGGCCCCCAACTCCGGGGGCCCCCGGGGCCCCCTGCCAGGGGCCCCCAGCTGTGGGGGCCCCCTCCTTCTGGGGCCCCTCTTCCCCTTTGCAGATTTGCTGCAGCTCAGCAGCAGCTTCCTCTTTTAGTACCCCTTTAGAATCCTTAGGGGCCCCCCCTGTGCCCTCAGAGGGGCCCCCAGGGGCCCCAGGGGCCCCCCTCTTGGCCTCTTCAGGGGGGCCCCCCACGCCCCCTGCGGGGCCAGGGGGGCCCCCAGGGGCCCCCCTGGCCCCAGGAGGGGCCCCCACTGCAGCAGCAGCAGCAGCTGCATCTTGGGGGGCCCCCAGCTCCTCAAAAGCCGGCCTTTCCTCCCCAGGGGCCCCTCCTAGACCCTCCCTGGGGGGCCCCCCTCCCTGGACCCCCGGGGGCCCCTCCAGAGGGGCCCCCGGGGGCCCCCCAGCCTCTGCAGGGCCTTCCTGCCCTTCCCTAGGGGCCCCCCTGCTGCGCTGCTGCTCGGGGGGGCCCCCCCCGGGCTCCGCGGGGCCCCCCTGCTGGCGCTGCGGGGCCCCCTCCTGCTGCTGCTGCTGCTGCTGCTGCTGCTGCTGCTGCTGCGGGGCCTCCGTGGAGGCTGTAGACTCTGCTGCTGCAGGGGCCTCTTCTGAACTCATTTCTACCTGCGCACAACTCAAGCCCTCGCTCGGGGGGCCCCCAGCTTCCCCGGGGGGCCCCCCGGGGGGCCCCCCTGGGGGGCCCCCCGAGGAAGCTGGGGGCCCCTCCGGGGGGCCCCCCGAGGAAGCTGGGGGCCCCTCCTGGGGGCCCTCCAGCCATTCCTGGGGGGCCTCTTCTTCATCAGGGACCTCCTGGGGGGCCCCCAGGTCTTTGTACTGCAAAGGGGCTGCTGCGGGCTCCGCTGCTTCAGCTGCTGCTGCCTTTGCTGCTGCTGCTGCTGTTGCTGCTGCTGCCTCTTCTGGCTGCTGCTGCTGCTGCTGCTGCTGCTGCTGCTGGCTGCTCGTAGGCGCAGTGTCTCGCGCCTTCGTCCCGCTCCGATCCCTTGGTGTCTCTACAGCTGGGACTGTTGCCTCTTCTGGTTTATCCGCTGCTGCTGCTGCTGCTGCTGCTGCTGCTGCTGCTGCTGCTGCTGCTGCAGGTTCTTCTGAGAAAGTCTCTCCCGTCAGCAGCCGCTTTAAGCCAGTTAGCCCAAATGTCATATACGAACTAAAAGTGCCCTCAGACTCCTGCTGCTGCTCCTGCTGCTCCTGCTGCTGCTGCTGCTGCTGCTGCTGCTTCCCCTGCTGCTGCTGCTTTCCCTGCTGCTGCTGCTGCTCCTGGGTGCGCTGCCGTTGCAGCTGCTGGGTAGCCTGCTGCTGCTGCTGCTGCAGCTGCTTCCGCTCCGCATGCTGCTGCCGCAGCGGCTGCTGTACTGCCTTTTTCTGCTCCGGACTCTGCTTCTGCTGCTCCTGCTGCTGCTGTTTCTGCTGCAGTATCTGCTGCTCTTGTTGCTGCTGTTTCTGCTGCTGCTTCTGCTGCTGCTTCTGCTGTTCCTGCTGTTTTTTATGCTGCTGCTTCTGCTGCTGTTGCTGCTGCTGCAGCTGCTGCTGCTGTTCCCTGCTTCCTTCACGCCCACACAGATGCAGCAGAAAAGGACGAGGAGGCAGATCCATGCACCTGCTGCTGCTGTCTGCTGCTGCTGCTGCTGCTGCTGCTGCTGCGTGCATACTACGTCAGACCTGCTGCTGCTGCTGCTGCGTGCATACTACGTCAGACCTGCTGCTGCTGCTGCTGCAGTGCATGTGGCTAGGACTTACCTTGCTGCTTCTTGAGCGCTGCTTCTTCCTGGGGCCTCTTGTCCTCAGCAGCAGCAGCAGCAGCAGCAGCAGGTGCTGCTGCTGCTGCTGCTGCAGCAGGTTCTTCTGCTGCTTCTGCTTCTTCTGTAGTTGTGGTGGAACCCACTGAAGCTGTTGAGTCTCTTTTGGCCCAGCTGTCGGCTGCTGCTTTTCTTGCTGCTACCTTTGCTGCTGCTGCTGCTGCTGCTGCTGCTGCTGCTTCTGCTGCAGCTGAAAAATAGGGACACAGGTGCAGCAGCAAACAGTGAGCGGCGGACACAAAGGCTCCACAATCCAGAGTCTAGGGCTCACAGCTAGGGTTTAGGGTTTAGGGTTTAGGGTTTAGGGTTTAGGGTTCTCACTTTGTGGGGCCTCTGCTGCTACCTCTGCTGCTGGAGGTGCCTCCTCCGTGCTCTCCGTCTGCCCCATCTGCTGCTGCTGCTTGTGTCTCCTCTGCTGCTGCTGCTGCTGTTGCTGCTGCTGCGGTTGCTGCTGCTGTTGCGGCTGCTGCTGTTGCTGCTGCTGCTGCTGCTGCTGCTGCGCGACTGCGACACGGTGAACCCAAGCCTTTCAATGAACTGCTGCTGCTGTGTAGACTCCACAACAGCAGCAGCAATGACTCGCCAAGCAGCAACAGCAGCAAGAGTGGCAGCAGCAGCAGCAGCAGCAGCAGGAACAGTGGCTGCAGCTGCGGCTGCTGCGCGTGCACACGAAAGCAGCTCTGTCCCAAGGATCGGCGTTAACTGGTAGACATATACAGAAACGAGTGGAAGCTGCTGCTGCTGCTGCTGCTGCTGCTGCTGCTGCCACTGACCACCGGCAAGACCGCGATGCTGCTGCGCCAGCAGCTGCTGCTGCTTCTGCTGCTGCAGCTGTGTCAACGGCTGCGCAGCTGATTCTCACTTGAGGCTAACGTCTGGAAGCAGCAGCAGGGACTGCACAGAAGCAGCAGCAGCAACAGCTGCAGCAGCAGCAGCAGCAGCAGCAGCAGTCTCGATTGGACGCCCCAAGGAGATTGCAAACTGCGGTTAGGCTATCGCACTGAACTGAAGCAGAGAAGCTGCCACATAATAAATAAATTGTAATAGTACTAATTTGGGCTAAATGTGTGCAAAAACAGCAGCAGCAGCAGCTGCTGCTGCTGCAGCAGCAGCAGCAATAGTAGCAGCAGCAGCAGCGTATTTGTGTGCAGACTAGCGGTTTCAGCAGCGCGCTTTGCGCGTCGAGCACTTGCAGAAGCTTTTTAATTGTTTATTATTTTAAAAATAAATAAAATGAAATAAATAATTGAAAAGATGAGCGCAATTCGAGCAGCGTCCTTGCTGCGCGCTGTCCGTACACCCCAGAGGCGCCCCGAAGACACCGCGGCTCCCGCTGCGCATCTGGGATCCTTCTAGATCAGCAGCAGCAGCAAATTCAATTTTAATTATTTTAATTTAAACATTTAATAAAATTAAAAAGAAACAAAAAGAGAAGAAAGCTGCGGCCCCGCAAATGCGGCACTCCGACATCTCCTGCTGCTGGAGCGCCCGCCGCCCTAGCAGCTTCGAGGTTTAGGGTTTAGGGTTTAGGGTTTAGGGTTTAGGGTTTAGGGTAGAGATCGCTCTGGCGGTCTTCTCGGCGCAGCAGCATGCTAGCTGCGTGCACTTGGCCGCAGAGTTCTAAGGTTTAGTGTTTAGGGTTTAGAGCTGCGGGCTTAGGGCATAGAGCCCAGAACAAGGGTTTAGGGTTTAGGGTTTAGGGTTTAGGGTTTCCGGCAATGGAGTCTTCCGGGGGAAAGTCGACGGTGACGTTTGCGCTTTCGGAGGAGGCCCCGAGGGCCAACCCGCCGGCAGCAGCAGCAGCAGCAGGAGCTGCTGCAGGCGCTGCAGAGACCCCAGCAGCAGCAGCAGCAGCAGCAGCAGCAGCAGCAGCAGCAGAGGAAGAAGAACCCGAAGCAAACCACCAAGTTGTTGGGGTGGAAATGCTGTGTGCGGGGGCAGTGGAGGTACACCCCCCGCGGCGGCCTGTCTGTACACCTGACGCTGCAGCAACAGCAGCAGCAGCAGAAGCAGCAGCAGCAGCAGCAGAAGCAGCAGCAGCAGCAGCAGCAGTCACTGCAGCAGACTTCCCCAACGTTAAGGCCCTCGACCTCAGCAACCGCAACCTCGTGCGGCTCAACAACTTAGAGACCTTTCGGAGTAAATTAAATTAAATTAAATTAAATTAAATTAAATTAAATTAAATTAAATTAAATTAAATTATTTAATTAAAATTAATTTGATTTAATTCAATCAAATTCATTAAACCAAACCAAACTCAACTATGGCATCAATTCGTGTCGAGCACGCCCCCCTGTAGCCAGCAGCTAAACCCTAAACCCTAAACCCTAAACCCTAAACCCTAAACCCTAAACCCTAGGACTTGCCGCTCGCCATTCCACGAATTAAGCGGCAGCAAATGGAAATGGAGTTTTTGAAAGGCAGTGTACGTACACCCGAGCTTAGCAGCAGTGAGCGCCAAAGTCAAATTAATGAAAACTTTGAGAAAAAAGAAAAGAATTAAATTGCTGCTGCAGCTGCAGCTGCTGCTGCAGCTGCTGCTGCTGCTGCAGCTGCTGCTATAGCTGCAGCAGCAAAGGTCACTTGGGGTCAAAAAGGCGTGCCCGAGCAGGCTCTCGCAGCACCAGCAGCAGCAGCAGCAGCAGCAGCAGCACTAGCAGTAGCAGCAGCAAAAGCAGCAGCAGTAACAGCAGCAAAAGCAGCAGCAGTAGCAGCAGCAAAAGCAGCAGCAGTAGCAGCAGCAGCTGTAGCAGTGCCAGTGGAAGCAGCACCAGCGGAAGCAGCAGCAGCAAAGCAGTGTGGGTTTGAGCGCCGCTGCCCCAGCTGCTGCTGCTTTGCTGCTGCTGCTGCTGCTATTTAACACTTACGTCTGCTGCTGCTGCTGCTGCTGCTAAATCGTCTATTACTGCTGCTGCTGCTGCGAAGTTCGCCACCAGTCCTGCTGCAGCAGCTGCTGCCGCCACGAAGTGCACACTGAAGTGCGCTGCTGCTGCTGCTGTTGACTCGCCAACGACTACTACTGCTTCCGCTGCTGCTGCTGCTGCTGCTGCTGCTGCTGCTGCTGCTGCTGCTGCTGCTGCTGCTGCTGCTGCTGCTGACTGGCTGGAGCGTTTGAACGCTTCGAACAATTTGCTGCGGAACGTGGACATGGGCCCTTTCAATTTGCTGCTGCTGCAGTCTTTGGATCTTTCCTTCAACAACTTGAGCAGCGTGGGGGGCCTCGCGCTGCTGCCGCTGCTGCAGCAGCTGCTGCTGAGCCACAACAAGATCAGCAGCTAAAGCTTTCTTAAAAGCTGCTGCAGCATTTCGCTGCTGTGTCTTGCCCACAACAGCATATCGGACTTTGCGGAGTTGGGGGTTTTGCTGCTGCTGCCGCAGCTGCGGGCCCTGTGTCTCAGCAACAACCCCCTCACGCAGGACAGCAGCAGCAGCAGCAGCAGCAGCAGCAGCAGCAGCCGCAGGATCCTCTCCCTGCTGACCAACCTCTCTTACCTCGACTGCAGAGCTGTCTCGCAGCAGCAGAAAGCAGCAGCAGCAGAAGGGCTGCTGCCCGACCACTACCAGCAGCAGCTCGACCTGCTCCGCAGCTACCAGCAGCAGCAGCAGCAGCAGCAGCAGCAGCAGCAGCAGCAGCAGCAGCAGCAGCAAGACGTCGACAGCTGGTTCGCCCTGCCCCCCGCACTTGTCTCCACAATCTTCGGAAAAGAATTTGCTGCTGAAGTTTCTTGCCTCAGCTGCCTGCAGCCCCTCAAGGAAGCTTTTATTCAGGCCCTCTCCCCCATTGTTGCTGCTACCAGGTGCTGCTGCTGCTGCTGCTGCTGCTGCTGCTGCTGCGGCTGCTGCTGCTGCTGCTGCTGCGGCTGCGGGTGCTGCTGCGGTTGCTGCTGTGGCTGCTGTTGTGGCGGCTGCTGCTGCAGCTGCTGCTGCGGCTGCTTCTATTGCGACTGTTGCCGCGGCTGCTGCTGCTGCTGTTGCAACTGCTGCTGTTGCGGCTGCTGCTGCTGCTGCTGCTGCTGCCGCTGCTTCTACGGATCTGCTGCTGTTCGTGCTGCTCTTTTTGTTGTTCTCTGGGCGAATGAAAAGACGCAGCCGCTGCTGTCGCTGCTGCTGCTGCTACTTCTGCTGCTGCTGCAGTTGCTTCTGCTGCTGCCTCTGCTGCTGCTGCCTGCTGCTGCTGGATATGCTACTATTGCGCTCTAAGGGAGCTATTTAGCTTTGCTCAGTGCTTAAGGCTCAGGGTTTAGGGTTTAGGGTTTAGGGTTTAGGGTTTAGGGTTTAGGGTTTGGGTCCAGGAAGGCTTTGGA
>NW_013655311.1:15988-38010 GCF_000499385.1 Eimeria necatrix
CTGCTGCTCCCGCTGCTGCTGCTGCTCCCGCTGCTGCTGCTGCTGCTGCTGCTGCTGCTGCTGGCAGCAGCAGCAGCAGCCTCCTTGGCCATGGCCAAAACCCGCAAAGACTGCTCGAAAGAGGCCCGGCGGTCCCGCACGAAAGGACTCAGCCGCGGGACCGTTTCGACGTTGTGGGCGAACACGTCCAGCCCGCTGCAGGCCACTTTTTCCACGGACTGCACGCACAAACCCTAAACCCTAAACCCTAAATTAGGGTTTGGCCCCACTGACGCCCCCACACTCCGCAACACCCGCAACAGCACCCAAACGCCCCAGCACGCCAGCTACAGCCACGCAAGAAGCACCAACGCTTCTCACGGCGCCCCGAGGGTTTAGGGTTTAGGGTTTAGGGTTTAGGGTTTAGGGTTTGGCTACCGAGCGCATGCCCTGGAAGTCCGAGACGAGACACTCCACCAGAATGCCCGGCTTCTTCTCCTTTATTAGCTGCACAGTCCTGGCGAAGTGTTCCGCGCCGCCGTCCGGCATATCGTCCCTGAACCCAAACCCTAAACCCTAAACCCTAAACCCTAAACCCTAAACCCTAACCCCGCTTCGAGCTCCGCCCCCTCCAGCCCAAACCCTAGTCGCGCTGCAGCAAAACGCCACCGGCTGCTCCCCGCTGCTCCGCGCCCCCGGCGCCAGCAGCCAACCCCTCGAAAGGGCTCAGAGGTTAGGGTTTAGGGTTTAGGGTTTAGGGTTTAGGGTTTGCCTGTCCACGCTGGTCAACACCACGTAGTCAATGTCCCACTGGGCAACGGCCTCCGCCACCTTCTCGGGCTCCATCGGGTCTGGGGGCGGCGGTTTCGAGGAGGTTTTGATGGCGCAAAACCTGCGCCAAACCCTAAACCCTAAACCCTAAACCCTAAACCCTAAACCCTAGCTGGGCCCTGGGCGCAAACCCCGGGGGCGGACGCTCGGGCTGCGGCGCCCAATTTGCTGCTGCAGCGAACAAACTGGCGCCAAGCCAAGGAGGCGGCACTTCGCCGCTGCCGCCTAGGGTTAAGGGTTTAGGGTTTAGGGTTTAGGGTTTAGGGTTTACTTGCAGCCCCTGGTGCAGGTGTCGCCCAGCAGCATCAAAGTCGCAGTGCCTCCTTCCCAGCACTCGCCGATGTTGGGGCACTTGGCTTCTTCGCACACCTACGCGCAAACCCTAAACCCTAAACCCTAAACCCTAAACCCTAAACCCTAAACCCTGCTGCCAGCGCCAAACCTCCGCCAAGCCCCGCGAAGCCCTGAAGCCGCACCGCCCGCGGCCGCGCCGCGGCTTGCCGCCGCCGCAGGACCCAAGCCCTAGAGCTTAGGGTTTAGGGTTTAGGGTTTAGGGTTTAGGGTTTAGGGTTTACGGTGTGCAGCTTGAGACCCTTCAGCTGCTGCTTCAGCAGCGCGTAGCGAGAGCCGGGGCCCCGCGGCGCGGGCACGTGGAACCAGTCGGGGCGGGGCCCCGCAGTGGAGGGCCCCACACGGGGGATTTGTGGGGTGTTTGCTGCTGCTGCTGCTGCTGCTGCTGCTGCTGCTGCTGCTGCTGGAGCTGCTGCTGCTGCGTCGCTGCTCTCCGCCGGCCCGCTGCTGCTGCAGCGGCCCGAGCTGCTGCAGACGCCCTCGCTGCCGACCTGCTTCGCTTCTCCCCCTGTGAAGCAGCAGTTCCCGAACAGACGCGTGCGCCTTGCTGCTGCTGCTGCTGCTGCTGCTGCTGCTGCTGCTGCTTCTGGCGTTGCCCTTGTCTTTGGACCGTTCTGCTGCACTGTGGGGTGCTGCAGCTTGCTGCTGGTCGTTTGCCGCAGCGCACCCGCATGAAGGAATCCAGCAGTTTGCTGCTGCCGCGGCTCTGCAGCAGCAGCAGCAGCTGCTGCTGCTGCTGCTGCTGCTGCTGAGGCGGGCACAGTGTGCAAGGAGTTTGAGCTTCTGCCGGAAGCCAAAGTGCCTGTTTTCTGCTGCAGTGAATGAGCCGACACGGGAGCCTGCTGCAGCAGCAGCAGCTGCAGCAGCAGCAGCAGCAGCAGCGCTGCCCCGCGCTGCCGCCTCTGTCTTCTGGGCTTAGACATGGTCAAACGTGAAGCGCTGGCACTGCAGCAGGCGCCACAGCGCGCGGTGCAGCAGCAGCTGCTGCTGCTGCTGTTGCTGCTGCTGTCGCTGGGGGGCAAGGAAGAAGAGGCCATCTTTGGCTGCGGCTGCTGCTGCTGCTGGCGATGCCGCTGCTGCAGCAGCTGCTGCAGCAGCAAATGCAGAAACCGCTATCTTGCGGTGTTTACACAGCCTTCTTAAAGCCCTTTGTGTATTCTAGCGCCCCCTAAGAAACGCTGTAGGCAGGGGCCCCAGCAGCAGCCCCTCTTGCTGCTGCTGCTGTCTCAGCTGCTGCTGCAGCAGCAGCAGCAGCAGGAGCAGCAGGGATCGGTCACTCGACCACTCCTCCCGCTGCTGCAGCAGCAGCGGCTTGCGTGTTATTTTGCTGTTTTAAATCCTTAAATAGTTTAATAATACTTAATGGCAGCAAATTGTTTGAGCAGCAAGGTAAAACGTGCTATGCTGCTGCTTGGTGGCGCTGCTTCGGCGGTAGCTTAGCAGCAGCGGCAGCAGCAGCAGCAGCAGCTGCTGCTGGTGGGACCTGCTGCTCCAGATCGATCCTTCCGGGCTTCCATCTGTGAAAGCCGCCCGACAAAAGATTTGGCCCTTTTATTGCTTGTACATTTGGGCCAGCAGCAGCAGCAGCAGCTGCTGCAGGTCGCTCGCAGCAGCATCTTCTAGAGCTCTGGCACTGCCGTATACGTGGCAGCAGCAGCAACAGGCACTGCAGCAGCGCCTGCTGCAGCAACAGCTACAGCTTTAGAGGCAGCAGCAGCATGCTAAGAAGCCCTAGCAGCAACGCAGGAAGGTAGATAGGCGGGAAAATGTTCATTGTGTGGCGGCAGCAGCTGCTGCTGCCACTGCTGTTGTTGCTGCTGCTGCAGCAACGACAGCCAGCAGCAGCAGCAGAAGTGGAGGAGGAAGAGGAAGACCACGAAGCTGGCATCCCTTTCATTGCTGAGGATTGGCCGGGACTGACTGCTGGCCCAGCAGCAGCAGCAGCAGCAGCTGCTGCTGCAGCAGCAGAGCAGCGCCAAAGCCCGGGCTCGCTGTCGCCGCCCACGGCTTCTGGGACCCCCTCCGCAGCAAACAGCCGCAGCAGCAGCACGCGAAGCAACCGCAGCAGCAGCAGCAACAAGAGCGGCGGCGCGGGCGGGGGGAAGGCGGGCAGCGAGGCGGGCTCTGCTGGCAGCAGCAGCAGCAGCAGCAGCAGCAAGAAGGACTGGGAGCCGCACAGCCTGCAGCAGCCAGCAGCAGCAGCACTGAAGCTGCAGCTAAGAGACACAGCTGTCACCAAGAAGCAAGTGGAGCGGCTGCGGCGGGAAAAGAAGCAGCAGCAGCTGCAGCGGGAAGACACGGAGCTGCAGCAGACACAGGAAAATGTAGCAGCAAAATTTGGCCCTGAAACGGAGATTGCAGAAAGAGCTGCAGCAGTTTATAAACCCAATAAGTTCAAAAAGTGGATTAAAATCATTTATTATGTCCTCAACAACGGGGGAAAAATGCCAGAAGACGGGCTTTTCGACGATGTCTGACTGCTGCTGCTGCTGCTGCAGCAGCAGCTGCTGCTGCTGCAGCAGCAGCTGCAGCCGCTGCAGCAGCAGCTGCAGCCGCTGCAGCAGCAGCTGCTGCTGCAGCAGCAGGTGCTGCCGCTGCAGCAGCAGCTGCTGCAGCAGCAGCAGCAGCTGCTGCAGCGGCACTGTAGTGGCAATGCCCGTAGATATGTGTGCTGCTGCCCAAAAAGCGGCAGCAGCAGCAACGCGTGCTGCAACAGCAATGCCTGCGCAGCAGCACGACCTGCTGCACAGCGGCAGCTGCTGCTGCAACAGCAGCAGCAGAGGGCCCCGCTGCAGCAGCAATGGCAGCACTTTCGCAGCAGCGGCTGCAGCAAAACGCGTGCTGGTGCAGCAGCAGCAGCAGCAGCAGCAGCAGAGAACACGGCAGCCGCTGCTGAAGCGGCTGCCTGCTGCTGCAGCCTCCTTCTTGTGTCTCGCGCTGCTGCTGCTGCTGCAGCAGCAGCAAAGTGCAGCAGCCCTAGCGCCCCATAGGTTTTGAAGCAGAGCGCACATTGAGCAGCAGCAACAGCAGCAGCTGCTTCCGCTGCTGCTCCTCGCTGGCCCACGACCACTCAGCGACGAGAGCAGCAGCAACAGCAACAGCAGCAGCAACAGCAGCAGCAGCAGCAGCAGCTGCTGCTGCTGCTGCTGATTTCGTCCTTCCTGCGGCAAGCAGCTACGGAAGGTTTTCTAATTTACAAATTGTAGCTATTTATTTTCTGTCAACTCGAAGATCTATTCTTAGCCAAACCCTCGCTAAACCCTAAACCCTAGCGAAACCCTAAACCCTAGCAAAACCCTAAACCCTAGCAAAACCCTAAACCCTAGCTCAAGCCCAGCGAAACTCCAAGCCCTAGCTAGAGCCTAAACCCTGGCGAAACCCTAAACACTAGCTGAGGCCCAAACCCTAGCTAAACCCTAAACCCTAGCTAAACCGTAAACCCTAGCTAAACCGTAAACCCTAGCTAAACCCTAAACCCTAGCTGAAGCCTAGCGGAACTCTAAACACTAGCTAAATGCCCAAACCCTAAATAAACCCTAAACCCTAGCTAAACCCTAAACCCCCGCAACGCTCACGCCAAACCCTTTTGCTCAACTCCTTGTGGCTGGCGCTGAAGACGCAGCTTCCAGCCGCAGCAACTCAAACCCTAAACCCTAAACCCTAAACCCTAAACCCTAGACGCGGGCAAAGCAGGTCTTGCCCATCACATCCTTCACCCGCAACCAGTCCCACAGCAGCAAAGCTGCTCCCAAAGCATCACACGCCACGCAGCCGCAGCAGCAGCAGCACAGCTAAAGCTGCTGCGGCGCGAAATTGCTGCTGAAGGGGAATAGGCGCTGAAGCTGCGGGGTGTACATACACCTGAGAAGGACTGCAGCAGCAGCCGCTGCTGCTGCTGCTGCCTCCTGCGCCGTTCGGAAGCAGCAGCAGTGGCATGGAGCCGCGAACTCGCTGCTGCTAGTGCATGCAGCAGCAGCTGCTGCTGTGGGGAGTTGCGGTGTATGTACACCTCAAGCAGCTGACACAGATACACCAGACGCAGCCCGTAAAGACCCTCTGGGGGCAGCTCTCGGGCGCAGTGCCCGCTGCAGCGCACAGCAGCAGCAGCAGCAGCAGCAGCAGCAGCAGCAGCATTAGCGGCAGCGGCACTAGTACCTGCTCTGCTTCAGCCCCCAGGAAGCTGGAGGTTCGGCAGCAGCAGCAGCAGCAGCAGCACAGGTTAAGCAGAAGCATCATACGGGGCAGCAGCAAAGATGAGCACAAGCAGCAGCAGCAGCAGCAGCAGCAGCAGCAAATTTGTTCCCTACGTGAAGAACCCCTCAATTGTAAAAAGCAAAACAATGCCAATGCCGTCCACTGTGAAGTGCTGCTGCTGCTGCTGCTGATGCTGCAGCAGCTGCTGCAGCCGCTGCAGCCGCTTCCTGCTCTCCTCTACCAGCACCCCCAGCTCCCTGCTGCATGCAGCAGCAGCATCACCAGCAGCAGCGGCGGGACTGGCCGCTGCAGCAGCAGCGCCTTCACCCTGTTGCTGCTCTTTGTGCTGCTGCTGCTGCTGCTGCTGCTGCTGCTCTTCTTCGTCAGGCATATCTCCATCATTCGACAGAGGCAGCAGCACCGTCATGCGCAGCTGCAGCTCCCACTCGTTGCTAGCTTCCAGCGCCTGCAGCAGCAGCAACAGCGGTGCAGCAGCAGCAACAGCGGTGCAGCAGCAGCAACTTCCACTGCAGCAGTGGAAACGCCTCAGGCACGCAGACCCCCAGGGAAGAAGCAGCAGTAACAGCAGCAGCAGCAGCAGCAGCGGCAGCAGCAGCAACTGCTCGTACCCCCAAGCAGGAGAGCCCCCTTCGAGACCGCAGCAGAAGCGCGAATGTATCTGCCAGTTGCTGCTGCTGCTGCTGCTGCTGCTGCACCTGCACGAAGGCCCCCAGGCAGTCTACTACAGTGTAGGTACACCGTATTTGTGGGCACGTCGCGCTGCTGGTGTTGCTGCTGCTGCTGCTGCTGCTGCTGCTGCTGCTGCTGCTGCCAGGCCCGTGGGTAAGCGTAAAAACGATTAGGAAGCTGCATACACAGCAGCAGCAGCAGCAGCAGCAGCAGCAGCAAAGCATGAGCTAGCTGGTTCTTGGTATCGCTAGCGAGGGTTTAGGGCTGAAGCTAGGGTTTAGACACTAGGGTTTTGCTGCTGAAAATTAGGGTTTAAACCCTTACGCCACTCCATCGCCATACACCGGGACAACCAGCGTGGCTTCGTGCTGCTGCTGCTGCTGCTGTTGCTGCTGCTGCTGCTGCTGCTTCTGTCGCCTCTGCATGCGGTTAACAAGACGCTGAAGATGAGTTTCCTGCAGCAGCACAGCAGCAGCAAGAGGACAGCCGCTCCACCTTAAGAGTTGGCCCTAGGGTTTAGGGTTTGAGTCTGCAGGGTTTAGGGTTTGAGCCCTCGGGTTTGGGGGCTAGGGTTTAGGGTTTAGGGTTGAGGGTTTTAGGGTTTAGGGTTTAGCCCTACAGCATCTCGAGCCTTCTGCAGCAATTCGTTTTGGCTGCTGCTGAGCTTCTGCAGCTCCCTGGCGGCCATGGGCAGCGCTTCGAGGCAGTACACAAGAGGACCCTGCAGCAGCAACAGCAGCAGCAGCAGCAGCAGCAGCAGCAGCAGTTGACAGCAATGCCTTTAGCAGCAGCACGAGCTGCACTCGCCACAATGCAAGCAGCTGCAGAAAGCGGCAACAGGCAGCCGCACAAACAGCGCAGCAAGCAGCAGCAGCAGCAGCAGCAGCAGCAGCAGCAGCAACAGCAGCAGCCGAAAAATTTACTGGTTGAGGCTCTGCTGCTGCATCAGCAGCAGCAGCGGCAGGACCCTGCAAATCTAGGGCATTGAAGGTCGCAATGAGGGAGTTTATGGCCTGCGCAAACAGCAGCAGCAGCAGCAGCAGCAGCAGCAGCAGCAGCAGCAGCGACAGTGGAGCCAACGAATAGAGTGAACGTGCACCTCCTGCTGCTGGAAGCAGTAACAGCAGCAGCAGCAACAGCAGCAGCAGCAACAGCAGCAGCAGCAACAGCAGCAAGACGTACGCCGAGGGTAGGCGACTCTCCTGGCAGCAAAGACAGCAACGCCTGCAGCAGATGCGGATAGGCGCGAAGACCCGACAAATCTGGAGCTACTGCTGCTGCTCCTGTTGTTGTTGCTGCTGCTGCTGCTGCTGCTGCTGTCGTTTCTGCAGCTGCTGCTGTCGTTGCTGCTGCTGCTGCTGCTGCTGCGGAGTCATCAGCAGCAGGCAGCAGGGCAGCAACGGTTCCCTGCGGGACGCCTAAGATATCTTGCCACCGCAGGCTCTGCCTTGTTGCTGCTGCTGCTTCTGCAGCCGTTGCTGCTGCTGCTGCTGCTGCTGTTGCTGCTTCGTCAGCAGCAAGAACAGCAGCATCGCCATCATTTGCTGCTGCCTCATGGTCCGGTGCTGCAGCGGTGGAGGCGCAAGATACGCCTCCGGCTGTATCTTCGTCATTGCTGTTATTGCTGTTGCTGCTGTTGCTGCTGCTGCTGCTGCTGCTGCTGCTGCTGTTGCCGCTGTTGCCGCTGCTGCCAACACTGCTGCAGCAACCGGTGCTGCTGGTGCTGGGGCTGCTGCACGAGCTCAGGCGCCGCTGCCCAGTTCCTATGGATTCCTTGTGCTGCTGCTGCTGCTGCTGCTGCTGCTGCTGCTGCGCCTTAACAGCAAAAGCCTCTTGTGCTGCTTCATCTCCTTTCGCAGCATCTGACGGTGCCGCTGCAGCAGTTGCTGCAGCAGTAGCTGCGGCATTGGCTGCAGCTTTAGCAGCAGTATTTGTCTGCTGCAGCAGCAGCCGGAGAGACTCCTCTACTGCCTCCTGCTGCTGCTCCACTTGCTGCAGCAGCAGCACAAGCTGATTACCATATTCCTGCTGCTGCAGCAGTTGCTGCAGGCGCTGCCCTTGCTGCAACTGCTGCTGCTGCAGAGGCTCATGTTCCTGAGACTCTTGCACCAGCAGCAACTGGTTTGCTGCTGAAACTGCAGCAGCAACTGCTTCCTCGCGCTGCAGCAGCAGCGGCGCATGCAGAGAAATGAACCGCCCACCCAACTGTGTAGTTAGATGCTGCTGCTGCTGCTGCTGCTGCTGCTGCTGCTGCTGCTCGGACTGACAACGCCGTTCCTCACAGGTTTGGTCCGCATTGGGGCCTCTTTGAGTACTTCCCTCTTGCTCCTGCTGCTGCTGCTGCTGCTGCTGCTGCTGTTTCTGCTGCTGCAGCATCCGCTCGTAGTGCTGCTGCAGCAGCTGCAGCTCCTTCTCATCTCCAAAGGCAGCAGCAAGACGACGCAGCGAAAGGCGCGCTCGGTGCAGCGAGAAGCCGTGGCGGCTGCAGCGGTGCAGCAGCTGCTGCTGCTGCAAGTGCAGCAGCAACAGCTGCTGCTGCTGCCCCTCCAAAGCAACGCCCGTGTCTGCCACAGCAGCAGCAGCAGCAGCTGCTGCTGCTGCTGGAGATCCAGAATCCTGCCAGCGTGGCTGTGCCTGGAGGCCGTTTGCCTGCAGCGCCTGCCACTTCTCGTGCTGTTGCTGCTGCTGCTGCAGCAGCAGCAGTTGCTGCTGCCGCTGATCCTGCTGCAGCGCAAGAGCAGCAGCAGGATCTGTGCGACTTTGCTTCCGCTTTGGGGGCGGCTGCACTTCAAGAAACCTTTTAAGGGAGCAGACTGAGGGCGTCCGAGATGCAGCACGCTGCTGCTGCTGCTGCTGCTGCTGCTGCTGCTGCTGCTGCTGCTGCTGTGGGCTGCGCTGCCCATCTTCAGCGCCTGCTGCTGCTGCTGCTGCTGCTGCTGCTGCTGCTGCTGGCGCAGGGCTCGCCCGCAGCAAATTCCGCGCCAGCTGCCGGCCAAAACCCAGCAGAGAATGCCCAGCAGCAGACGCGCGTGTCAGCAGGCCGCCAGGATCAATTTGCTGCTGTTGCTGCTGCTGCTGCTGCTGCTGCTGCTGCTGTTCCTGTGCATCGTGGCGAGAAGGAAACAAGTGCTGCTGCATCTGCTGCATCTGCTGCATCTGCTGCTGCTGCGACTGCTGCTGCTGCCTCTGTTGCTGAATCTGCTGCTGCTGCAGTTGCTGCAGCTGCTGCAGCTGCTGCTTCCTCTCCCAGCGCGTGGATGCAGCAGAAGCAGAGCCTTGTGGTGCTGAGCGGCAGCTGCTGCTGCAGCTGCGGCGGCGGTGCGCCGCCTGCTGCAGCAGCAGCTGCTGCTCCGATGCCACGCGCAGCGAGAAATCAGCAGCAGCAGCAGCAGCAGCAGGTTGTGCCGCAGCAGCAGCAGTGGAAGGATCCCTGTATAGTAGCGGATGAGACAGGCCCTGCCGCTCTTCCTGCTGCTGCTGCTGCTGCTGCAGCAGCTCATGCAGAGAAGACGCCACAGCAGCAACATCCGAAGCAGCAGCAGCGCTAGTGAGCAGGCGAGTTACAGGACACCGGACATCCTGCTGCTGCTGCTGTTGCTGCTGCTGCTGCTGCTGCTGCAGGCCTTGGCGCTGCGCGCCCGCGCTTGCCGAGGGCCTCGGGTGTACATACAGCTGCGGCTGCAGCCTGCCCCTGTAAGCGCCGGTCGAGGGTCGGCGCTGTGCTGCAGCAGCAGCAGCAGCAGCAGGTCCCGAAGCAAAGAGTGCAGCAGCAGCAGCAGCAGCAGCAGGCCCGCTGCCGCTGCTGCTGCTGCTGCGCGCCCACGGCACCTGCAGCGAGGGGCCGACGCCCCCCGTAAAGGCTGACGCCGACAAGATCCTGCGGGCGGAGCAACTGCTGCTGCTGCTGCTGCTGCTGCTGCTGCTGCTGCTTCTCTGCAGCCCAGGCTGCACTGTGTTTGCTGCTGCTGCTGACGCTGCTGACTGAGGAGACGCAAGCGGTGCAGCCAGCGTCACGTTGGAGCCCAGCGAAGGCCCCGGGGGCAGCAGCAGCTGCTGCTGCTGCTGTTGCTGCTGTTGCTGCTGTTGCTGCTGCTGCTGCTGTTGCACGCGTTGCTGCTGCTGCTGCTGCAGCACAGACGGCCGCAGCCTCAGGGGCTGCGGCCGCTGCTGCCACACCGTCTTCTGTGGGAGCTCTTCATCCATTGCTGCCGCTGCTGCTGCTGGCGCTGCTGCTGCTGCGAGGCCGCGCCGTTGTTAGCTTGCACGTGCTGCAGCTGCCACACTGCTGCTGCTGCTGCTGCTGCTGCCTGCCGCAGTCGGCCCCCTCAGAGGCTGCCCTTGCGGCTGTCTCGGCAGCAGCCACGCCCTGCGGTGTACGTACACCTCGCAAGGTTTGCAGAGCTGGGCGTTTCCGTGCTCCCAGAAAAATAGGCAGGAGGCTTCGCAGCAAAAGCAGCAGTTGCTGCTGCTGTTGCTGCAGCAGCAGCTGAGTGCATGCGCGCTGCTGCTGCTGCTGCTGCTGCGGGGTCGTTTGCTGCGCGCGCATGCAGTCGCCAGCCGGCTACTGCTGCTGCAGCAACGAGTCAGGAAGCCAAAGTTCCTATATGAGGCGGCGGCAGCATATTTGGGGGGATGGGCGCAAAGGCGCAGCTGGCGGCTCTGCTGCTGCTGCTGCTGCATGCGGCGGCAGCAGCAGCAGAAGCTTCTGCAGCAGCAGTGCTCTCCCGTCGCCCCAGCGCTGCTGCTTGTCCTGCGTCCCCCAGTTCATAAATAGAATATAAAATGAAAATGGAGCTGCTTCAGCTCCTTTGAGGGGTGCTGCATGCGCAGACGCCACTGGCTCGGCCCCGTTGCTGCTGCTGCAGCACAACAACCCCACCCCTCAGCAGCAGCAGCAGCAGCAGCAGCAGCAGCTAGCGCCCACCAGTAGAACCCAGCGCTCTCAGCGCTGCAGCCCCTTCTAAGGGCTCTGCTGCCTCTGCGGCGTTCTGGCGCCAGCGGGTGGGAACTTGCTGCGGCGGGGCTGGTGTGGGGCAAGTTCCCAGCTGCTGCTGCTGCCAATGTTGCTGCTGCTGCTGCTGCTGCTGCTGCTGCTGCTGCAGCAAGCTGCTGCTGTACTGCCCTCACGCAGCGGCCCAAGCAGCCCCAAAGCTAGCCTGTCCCGGGCCCTACTCCTAAGGGCTAATGCCCATGCTGCCAAGCAGCAACTGCAGTTAGAAGGCCCCCAGGGCCTTTAGTGCAGCAGCAGCAGCAGCAGCAGCAGCAGCAGCAGCAACTAGGTCTTTGATGACGCTGCAGCGCGAATTCCCTGAAGGGCAAGCACTGCCGCCTCAGCTAGCTGTTACATCCGATCCCGTAGCTAGCCAACTATTTAGCTGCTGCACCTTTTGCTAGCTAGCTAGCCGGCTGGCTAGCTAGCTAGCTAACTGGCTAGCTAGCTAGCTGTTGCTGCCCCGCCCCGCAAAGGCACTGAATCCTAGAGCCACTAAGCCAATACGCTCCCCAGTAAGTTGCTGCCTAAAGTCAGTACTAGGGTTTAGGGTTTAGGGTTTAGGGTTTAGGTCTTGGCGAACGAAGTAACTTAGCGGTCATGTTCGCTTGGCTACGTGCTGCCCTCAAATCTACTGCTGCTGCTGCTGCTGCTGCTGCTGCTGCTGCTGCTGCGGCAAGCAGGCGCGGGTGGCTTCGCATATGCAGGCGGCAGCAACACTTGCTGCAGCGGCTCGGCCAAAAACAAGTTGCTTCAAATGGCTAGCTAGTCAGCCAGCCCTTGGCTAGCTCTAGCTAGTTCGCTAAGCAGCTAGCTAGGCGGGCAGGGACGCCCTTGGCTAGCTAGCTAGCTAGCTAGCTAGCTAGCTGGTTGGCTAGCTAGCTGGTTGGCTAGCTGGCTAGCTAGCGGGGCAAGCTAGCTACCTCAGCGGGTCGACTAGCTAGCTCGCCCGGCGAACAACAGCTTCTAGCTAGCTAGCTAGATCCTTAGCTAGCTAGCCAACTACCTAGTGCAGCTACCTAGCTAGCTAGCTAGCTAGCTACTGCAGTTGCCTAGCTAGCTAGCTAGTGCAGCTACCTAGCCAGCTAGCTAGCTACCTAGCCAGCTAGCTACCTACCTAGCCAGCTAGCTAGCTACCTAGCCAGCTAGCTAGCTACCTAGCCAGCTAGCTAGCTGGCTAGCTATCCAGCTGGCTGGCTAGCTGGCTAGCTAGCTAGCTGGCTAGCTGGCTAGCTAGCCGGCTAGGCAAGGAGTTCCTCGAGCCCGTCGGCGTCGGCGAAAGGGGTGCCGCCGAGGGCCCTGCGCTCCAGCTGCAGCCGGAGCTGTTTTGTCTTCTTATCGCCGCGGCTCTTTTTGCTGCTGCTGCTGCTCTCCTCCTCTTCCTCTTCTTCCTCCTCCTCTTCTGCTGCTGCTGCTGCTGCTGCTGCGTCGCTGTCCTCGCCAGACTCTGAGGCCTCAGCAAAAGAGTCTTCAGAATCTTCCAGACTTTCTTCCTCGCTTTCGCCGCCCCCGAGCTGGCGGGCCTGCTGCGCCAGGAAGGCGTCCACCTGCGCAGGCGCGGCCCGCAGCAGCAGCAGCAGCAGCAATGCAGCAGCAGCAGCAGCAGCAGCAGCAGCAGCAGCAGCAGCGAAAGCGGCGCCCATACAGCGGCAGATGGAGGGGCGCGCACGCCGCAGAAGCAGTAGCAACAGCAGCAGGCACACAGCAGCAGCAGCGGCAGTGCCCATGCAGCAGAAGCAGCACAAGCAGCGGGGCCCAGCTAGCAGCAGCAGCAGCAACAGCAGCAGCGGTGGCAGCAACTGCTGCGCAGAGTTGTAGAAGTCAGGGGGGCAGCAACGCCCGCCGCAGCAGCAAAGCGGCACTTGCACATGAGCAAGCCTTCTGTCAAGCACTCCAGCAGCTGCCGTAACAGCAGCGGCGCAAACTGCAGCAGCAGCAGCAGCAGCAGCAGCAACAGCAGCAGCAGCAGCAGCAGCAGCAGCGTGCTTCCGACCTCGTCGTCGCTGAAGGCTTCGTCTTCTTCTACTTCCTCTGCCGAGGCCTCCGCGTCGCTGTCACTTCCTCCTGCCTCGTCAGCTGCAGCAGCAGCACGGCGCCGTTTGTGCTGCAGCTGCCCAGCAGCAACTACGCGGTCCTGTGCACAGCAGCAGCAGCAGCAGCAGCAGCAAGGCGGCAAGAGCATTTTCCCCAAGGCCTCATCCAGAAGGCCGCGTTCAGGAAGACGCGGCAGCAGCAGCAGCAGCAGCAGCAAGGCGGCAGCAGGAGCAAACGTAGCAATAGCAGACAGCATCACAGCAGTGGCAGCAGCAGCAGCAGCAGCAAACAGCAGCAGCTGCTGCCTACAAGGAAGTACTGCCGGATAAATTCCCTCTCTGGGTCGGCTTCGTGGCGTTGCCAGTAGCGGGTAGAGTTTAGAGAGATGCGCTGGCCTTCTTGCTGCTGCTGCTGCTGCTCCTCGTGCTGCTGCTTTTGGTGCCGCCGTTTCTGCTGCTGCTGCTTTTGCTGCTGCTGCGGGGCCTTGTAGGCCAAGTCGTCGAGGACTCCTGAGTTTGTGACGGAGCGCAGCGTCTGCACAATTGCTGCCTCATCAACTGCAGTCGGGTCTAAATCCCCGTTGCTGCTGCTGCTGCTGCTGCTGCTGCTGCCTGCTTTGCTGCTGTAAGCAGCAACTAGCCTAGCAGCAGAAGAAGCCACCCGCGGGTGGTAGCTTGCTGCGCAGGCCAGCACTTCCCACAGCCGCGTCTCCGCCGCCTGAAAGTAGTGAAGACAAGACATAAGCCACTGCTGCTGCTGCTGCTGCTGCTGCTGCTGCTATGTTGCGGCTGCCGCCGCTGCTACTATTGCTGCTGCTGCTGGTGCTGCAGCACGGCAGGACAGATGCAGGCTGATGGAGCGGAAAATGAAAAAGCTATTGCCCCAGAGGCATAGAAAAGTAAGAGCAGCAGAGCAGACAAAAGAGGCAGCAGAAGCAGAAGCAAACACGGCAGCAGCAGCAGCTCTTTTGCTGCCCCCTGCGTACGTACTCGCGTGAAGCGGGGGTCTCTCTTTTCGGGTGTATAGACACAAGGAGCCTCAGCTCCTGCTGCTGCTGCTGCTGCTTCATCTTGAGGCTGGGAAGCCTCGAGAGAGTCGTCGTCGTCTGGGGCATCCTGCAGCAGCAGCAGCAGCAGCAGCAGCAGCAAAGTTATTCACGTCCGAGCCGCTGGGAGGGAAGCAGGCGTTCGCCTCCTAGCTGCTGCTGCTGCTGCACCTCACTGCTGCTGCTGTACTCACTGCCACGATCTCGTCCGTTTGCTGCAGCTGCGCCTCTCCCTGAGACAGCAGCAGCCTCAGCTGCGGGTGCTGCTGCAGCACTCCCTGCACAATCTGCAAAGAAGCTGCTGCCAGTCCAGGCGTAGCGTAGAAGAGGCTAGTCTGCAGCAACACCCGCAGCAGCAGCAGCAGCAGCAGCCGCAGTGCTGCTCCGGCCGTCCTTCACTTGCAGCTGCTACTGCTGCTGTTACGGCTGCCGCTACGGCTGCTGCTGCTGCTGCTGCTGCTGCTGATGCTGCGAGTGTTGCTGCGGTGCAGCAAACTTCAGCTGCCTGCCCTCACCTGCAAGAGCCGCTTGATCAGTGCTGCCTTGCGCGAGTCGTTGGTGTCCTGCAGCAGCAGCCGCAGCAGCAGCAGCAGCAGCCCGCCGCGGCTGCCGGAGTGCAGGCCCGCGTGCTGCGGCTGCAGCTGTTCGTACACCACACGAGAAAGCCGGTCTGGGCTGTGGCTGCGAAGCAAAGAGCAGCAGCAGATGCAGCACCCAACGTTGCGTCAGGCCACGCAGCAGCAGCAAAAACAGCAGCAGCAGCAGCAGCAGCAGCAGCAGAAGAGCAGCAGAACCAGCAGCAGCGCCCCCCAAGACTACATCTGCAACAGAGAGTCGTTGTCGGAAGCTCTGTAAGTAGCAGCACGCGAAGCCTGGGATGCAAATGGTGACGAGCGGCAGCAGCAACAGCAGAGCAGCAGCAGCAGCGTGCTTGCTGCTTCAGGAGACATGTAAGGAAGAGCCCGCAGCAGCCCCGACAGCAGCACCCGCACAATCCTGTTGCAGCAGGAAGCAAGATACAAGGGAGGCAGCACTGCCAGCTGCTTCTTGCGAGCAGCATTTGCTGCTTCGCCTTCGTCGGCACCTGCTGCTGCTGCTGCTGCTGCTGCTGCTTTTCTGGGCCCCAGCGCTTGCTGCAGCACCGGCTGTAGAGACACCCCAAACTCCGCAAGCCGACGGAAGACTGTCAAGTAGCTGCTCACCAGCCGCGCCACAGCAGCTCCGTCTCCCCTGCAGCAGCAGCAGCTTCAGCAGCAGCAGCAGCAGCTTCAGCAACAGCAGCAGCCCGCACAGCAGCAGCAGCTTCTACAGCAGCAACAAGCAGCACCCTCCTCTGCTGAAGCCTTTGCAGCTGTGCAGCAGCGAAAAAAGCGCCAGCTGCAGCAGCAGCAGCAGCAACGCCAGGAGCAGCCCCCCACTTTCCAGCAGCATTTGCAGCTGCAGCAGCAGCAACAGCAGCAACTGCAGCAGCGCCTCACTCCGTGAAGAGAAGCTCTGAAAGGAAAAGAAGTCCCCGGTAGACGGCCTGCAGCCCTGCAGCAAACTTGGGGGGCAGCAGCAGATCGTAAGCGCGAGCTGCTGCTTCGACTTTCCGTTGCTTCTCGCTGCTGCTGCTGCCGCTGCTGCTTCTCTGCAGCAGCAGCCTCAGCAGCTCCCTGGCCCTTGCTGCAGTGCGCGAGGTAAGCAGCTTATTGGGCGCGGCGGCAGCAAGGTCGCCGTGCTGCTGCTGCTGCTGCTGCTGCTGCTGCTGCTGCTGCAGCTCGTGGCGCCGGTACTTGAAGCGCGCCGGCAGCCGCTGCTTCGAGTGTCTGTACACCGACAGCAACCCGAAGCAAGCTTCTGCTGCATGCGTTTTTCCCTGCTGCAGCACAGCAGCAAGCCGCTGCTCCACAAACTCTGCTGTGTAAGCAGCAACTACGGGCAGCATGGGCCGGTGTCTGCGCAGCACGAGCGCCAGCTGCAGCGACGCGCAAGACGCCACCTGAGACCCGCAGCAGCAGCAGCAGCAGCAGCAGCAGCAGCAGCAGCAGAAGCAGCAGCAAAGGACGCATACATAAAGCAGCAACACCGGAGGCACCAGGTGCCATGCAAAATGCACAATCAACGCTAGTGGTGTACACAAGCAGCAGCAACAAGAGCAGCAACGACAGCTGCAGCAGCAACAGCAGCAGCAGCAGCAGCAATAGCCCTTCTGCTTCTCCAATCCCCAGCATCAGCAGCAGCAGTCCGCAAAGCACCAGAGCAGGTGAGCAGCAGCAGCAGCTGTCTTCACAGCACACGAGCAGGCCAGCAGACCAGCAGCAGCAGCAGCAGCAGCAGCAGCAGCAGCAGCAGCAGCAAACCTTTCCCTCCTGAGCTGCAAGCCTTGAAACGAGGAGAGACAGCAGCTGCTGCTCCTGCTCCGGCTTTCTTATCAGCAGCTGAGCAGCAAACTTTAAGGAGCGGTTGGCGAGGGCCGAAATGCTGTCTTCAGATAGCGCCCGCAGCACCTGCAGCAGCAGCAGCAGCAGCAGCAGCAGCAGCAGCAGCAGTGGGAGCAGCAGCAGCAACACAAGAAGGTGAAAGTGGCGGCAAACGCCAACGCTCAGCAGCAACAGCAGCGGCAGCAGCAAGAAAAGTTTCACTTGAAACTTAGCAGCAAGAGTAGCGCCGCTGCGCTGCCGGACTGCTGTTGCATTGCTTCATTCAAAGCTGCTGCTGCTGCTGCTGTCGCTGCTGCTGCTGCTGCTGCTGCATGCGTACCGTTACGAAGGCGTTGTAGCGCTGCGCAAGCATCTCCTCGAAGCGCCACAGCAGCAGCAGCTGCAGCAGCGCAACTGCAGCAGCTCTGGCGGGTTCCTTTTTATTTTGCTGCTGCTTCTGGGGCTCGCGGTGTGTCTTCTGCTTCTTCTTCGGCTGCTGCTGCTGCTGCTGCTGCTGCTGCAGCTGCTGCTGCAGCAGCGGCAGCAGCTCGGTGACGCGGTCCAGCAGCCACTGCGGGTGCTGCAGCACGCCCTGCAGCTTCCTAAAGGAAGGCAGCAGCAGCGGGCCAGAGAAAAGCTCGAAAAGTTGTGCTGCTGCAGCATGTGCTTCGGATCTGCTTCTGGAAGCAGCATGCTGCAGCAGCAGCAGCAGACATTTGCTGCTGCAGATGGGCGCCTCCTGCGTCAGCAGCACCAGCGAAGACACTTCGTCTCCGCGTGTGGGGCCCTTTTGCTGCTCGCCTCTTGCTGCTGCTGCTGCTCCCTTGCGCCACGGCTTCGCTCCCGACTGCCGCTGCTGCTGCTGCTGCTGCTGCTGCTGCTGCAGCAAACCAGCATTCTTAAGCATCCAGCGATGCTCTGCGTCCGTCTCCAGCAAAGCGTGGAGCCTGTTGGTCACGTGCTGCAGCGCCCTGTCCCCCACAGCTGCCCAGAGGGGCCAGTCCACGCTGCTGCTGCTGCTGCTGCTGCTGTTGCTGCTGCTGCTGCTGCTCTGTTTGCTGCTGCAGGGAATGTGCAGCTCCATTATTGCGCTCTCTGCGCCTTTCGTTGCCGCGTGCCAGGGGCCCTTGCCCCAATTGTCTAGCCACTGCAGCACGTCTTCTTGCTGCAGCAGCTCGTCTGCTGCTGCTGCTGCTGCTGCTGCAGCGTCCGAGTGTGATGCAGCGAGAAAGGGAGTGCCTGCAGTTCCTGCAGCAGCAGCAGCAGGCTTCGCGCTGCTGCTGCTTGGACCGCTGATGAAGTTTCTTGCGCGCTGCTGCTCCTGCTGCTGCTGCTGCTGCTCCCTCTTCTGCTTTTGCTGCTGCCAGCGATCCCAGCGCCTCGCTGAAGCGTCCTTTATATGCCGCTGCTGCAGCGCCGCCTTCACCTGCTGCTGCAGCTGCTGCTGCTCATCTTTTACCGCTGCATGGTCGTCCTGCTGCTGCGGCTGCTCTTGCTGCTGATGCCGCCGTTTCTGCTGGGGAGGCTGCCGCTGTTGCTGCGGCTTCCTGTGTCCCTCGGCGTCCTGCTGCTGCTGCTGTTGCTGCTGCTGCTGCTGCTGCTGCTTGGGCTTGCTGCCGGCATCAGGCCTGCTGCTGCTGTGCTTCTTGTCGAATCTTTGCTTGGGAGGGCCCCCACGGTTGTAGGGGGCCCCTCGTTTGCCTCGGGTCCCAGGCTTCCCGCGGGCCCTGCCGTTGCTGCTGCTGCTGCTGCTGCTGTTGCTGCTGCTGCTGCTGTTAATAGGGGCACTAGAGTGGCGCTTCAGTCCCCCCGGGGGCCTTGAGCCTCCTCGTGAGGGCCTGTGCCCCGCCCTTGCAGCATTCCCTTTGCGGTGTACAGACATTGAGGTGCTGCTGCTGCAGCTGCTGCCGCTGCTGCTGCTGCTGCTGCTGCGACACCGTTCAAGAGCAATTCGTGCTCTTAAAAAAGACTTTTCTACAGCAGAAGCCCAGCTGCCACGGACTCCGTAAGAATCGATGCTGCTGCTGCTGCTGCTGCGGGGCCCCACAGTGCAGCCTCCCGGCCTCAGCTGCTCTAAATCCTTTAGGACCCCCTCCTTTTTTCAACTCCAATTATTTTTGCTGCTGCTGCAGAAGCAGAAGATGGGCAGTTCTCCCCTGCAGCAAAGCGCCGCCAGCAGGGGCCCCTTGGGCGCTGCTGCTGCTGCTGCTGCTGCTCACGCCTCCGCCGCCGACTGCTGCACTGCATTTGAACTATTCTGTCTATGTCTGGCAAATATACTGCAGCAAATATTACAGTTTTTGTTTTGTGTTGCTCAGCGACCGCAAATAGGGTGGCGGAGTCGGGAGCAGCAGCAGCAACAGCAGCGCGAGATGCAGCAACAGGAGCAGCAGCAGCAAGAGCGGCTGCAGCGGGAACGCTTAATCACCGGCTTCCCATGAAGGCTTGCGTATTTCAACTGCTGCAGCAGCAGCAGCTGCTGCTGGTGCAGCCGCACCTGCTGCAGCACTAGCAGCAGCGGCATTGCAGGCGTTTCTCACTTCAGCAGCAGGGGCCCCCCATGCATGCAAACTGCAGCACTGAGGCCCTCAAGGTGCAGCAGCAGCGCAGCTAAAACCCCCAAGGTGCAGCAGCAGCGCAGATATACCGGGGGAAGGGCCACAGCTAGCCACAGCTAGCCAGAGGAAGCAACAGCTAGCTACTACAGCTAGCCGTAGCTAACCGCAGCTATCCAAAGCTAGCCATAGCTAGCCGCAGCTAGCTATAGCTAGCCACAGCTAGCCCCAGCTAGCCACAGGGAGCCGCAGCTAGCTACAGGGAGCCACAGCTAGACGCAGCTAGCCATAGCTAGCCACAGGGAGCCAATGGGAGCCACGGCTAGCTGCAGCTAGCCACAGCTAGCCACAGCGGGCCGTGGGCATCAGCCACAGTCAGTTGCAGCTAGCCATTTCCTTTAGAGCTTCTACACTTTTATTTCTATTCTGTTTCAAACCTGTTTGCTGCTGCTGCTCTCTTTGCTTCTGTTGGTGCGCCCAGAGGCGCTGCTAGACTTCCTGCGTCTTCTGCTGCTGCTACTGCAGCGCTGCTGCAGTTCTTGCAGCGGCAGGCGATGCTGCTGCAGCTTTGCTGCCTGCTGCTGCTGCTGCTGCTGCTGCTGCTGCTGTGCCAGCCCAGCAGCGTCCACTGCCTGCCCGTCGAGCTACGCACACCTTTAAAGGTTTTATTCAAACGGGGCCCTGCCATGCACTGTTTACCTGCTGCTGCTGAATTTGCTGCAGCAGCAAAACCTGCAGGGCCTAGGACGCACCTGCTGCTGCATCTAGGGCCTTGGCTGCATCTGCAGCAGCAGCAGCAGCAGCTTACCATGCTCCGGTGCAGCAGCTGCAACCGAGCTGGGGTCATATAGAAGCAAACCTCAGAGTTATCTGCGCCTGTACGCTGCTGCTGCTGCTGCTGCTGCTGCTGCTCAAGTGCTGCTGCTGCTGCTATTTCGAGCTGCCGCCTTATGCCCCTCTTTGAAACACATGGAAGAAAAACGCGAAAAGAAGCAGCAGGGAAGCTCATATCAGCCTCATGCTGCACTTGTTAGATTTGCTTCTTCTGGCGGTGCAGTCGCTGCTGCTGTTGCTGCTGCTGTTGCTGCTGCTGCTGCTGCTGCTGCGGTTGCTGCTGCCTCGGCTTCTGTCGGTTCATCTGCTGCCATTTCCGCCGCTTCTGAAGCTACAGCCGCACGTTTACTTAAGTTCGGCTGCAGCACCTGCTGCCCTCGCTGCTGCTGCTGCTGTTGCTCTTGCTGCTGCTTCTGCTGCTCCATTTGCTGCTGCGGCTGCTGCTTTTGCTGCCTTTCCTGCTGCTCCTGCTGCTGTTCCTGCCGTTCCACCTGCTGTTGCTGCTGGATCTGCCTTTCCTGTTCCTGCTGTTTCTGCTTTTCCACCTGCTGTTGCTGCTGCATCTGCCTTCCCTGCTGCTCCTGCTGCTCCTTCTGCCGCTCGATCTGATGCTGCTGCTGCTGCTGCTGCTGCTGCTGCCTTTCTTGCTGCTCTATGCTGCGGGCCATTCGGTCGATGCTTTGAAGGTACCGATGAGCCACTTGGCCGAACCGCGCGTACACCACAGGCGCCCCCTGCAGCAGCAAAATCAGCAGCACCGAGCGCGCATCAGCAGCAGCAGCAGCAGCAGCAGCAGCAGCAAGCACAGCAGTCAGGAAGCACCTCTTTGGTGGCCCCTTCAGGCCGGAGAGTCGCATGCGTCTGATGCTTCAACACTACAGCAGCAGCAGCAGCTGCAGCAAGGCAGCCTCAAGCTGGCAGCAGCAGCAGCAACAGCAGGCTAAACCAAAATGGCGAGAACAGCAGCAGCAACAGCGGCAACACCAACACTAGCTGCAGCAACAGCTGCAGTAACAACTGCAAATGCAACGTTGGATCGAGCACTGGCAGCAGCAACACTTGCTGCAGCAGCTGCAGCAACAGCAGCAGCAACAGCTGGAAAAACAGCAGTGAACTCTACCTCGGAGCTGAAATCTCTCGGAGACTCCCCACTTCTGCCTGTTGCAAGAAAAGCTCGGGCAACACCAACACTAGCTGCAGCAACAGCTGCAGTAACAACTGCAAATGCAACGTTGGATCGAGCACTGGCAGCAGCAACACTTGCTGCAGCAGCTGCAGCAACAGCAGCAGCAACAGCTGGAAAAACAGCAGTGAACTCTACCTCGGAGCTGAAATCTCTCGGAGACTCCCCACTTCTGCCTGTTGCAAGAAAAGCACAAGTGCAGCAGCAGCAGCAGCAGTTCGAGAGAGAGCCAACAGCAGCGCAGCAACAGCATGCAGCAGCGGCAGGCAGCAAGCAGCAGCACAAGCAGCACCAAGAACACATCCAGCAGCAGTGGGAGCAGAGGCAGCACCCAGCAGCAACAGCAGCCGCCGTAGCAGCAACAGCAGCAACAGCAAGAACAAAAGCAGCAGCAACAGCAAGAACAAAAGCAGCAGCAACAGCAGCAGCAACAGCAGCAGCAGCAGCAGGTTCCACCCCACCAAATGAGCCGCGTCCTGACAGCCTCCTCACAGTGTCCTGCGGGCTCAAGTCCTCCTCCGGGCTTTCCTGTAATGATGAAGGGGACGTGTTGGAGGCTGCTGCTGCTGCTGCTGCTGCTGCTGCTGCTGCTGTGTCTGTCTCTGTGTCTGTGTGCGAATTCGCAGAGCCGTGCAGCTGCGCCTCTGCGGGGTACTGGGGCTGCCCCGCAGCGCCGCTGCCGCAGCCAGTGAGCAGCAGCCAGTCGTCAGCAGCAGCAGCAACAGCAGCAGACTGCAGCGGCAGCACTCCCATGTCTTCTGACAAGTCGAAAATGTCGCAAGTTGGCTGCCGCCCGGGGGGCCCCCCAACCCCAGGGGCCCCGGGGGCCCCCCGGGGGCCCCCCGGGGACTCTTCGCGGTCCAGGTGGTAAATTTCTACTGGGAAAGTTTCTTGAAGGCTCTGCGGCGAACAGCAGAAGCAGCAGCAGCAGCAG
>NW_013655312.1:0-443 GCF_000499385.1 Eimeria necatrix
ACGTTGGGCAGGACTCTCCTTGTGGATTCAAGAAAAAACCGTCCTCGGCTTCCCTAGAAGCAAAACGGCGTGAGGTCACAAGGGCTGCGTCATGTTGCTCCCCTCAATGATCGAGTTCTTTTGCATGCATGGGAGTTTTGGGGAAAGGTGAGACATTCCAAGATTATACGAGGAGGGCGCGTTTTGTTTGCTGAGCCGAAAAGCAAACACCGATGCGGAAAAGCCTGTTATCAGTGCCAACCCACACCATGAAATCCCCCGAGTATCTAGAATTTGGTTCTCTGCAAAATAAAGCACTTAACAGGGACGCATAGCAATAGTAGAGTTGTCTTGGTGGCTAGCTCATCGACAGAGGTGCAAACTTCTGTGTTCGCGTAGATCTAGTGCTCAGTTGACTGGTTGCTCAGAAGGTGTTTTTGCCTCTTACACCCATCCTGGGATAA
>NW_013655312.1:543-1560 GCF_000499385.1 Eimeria necatrix
AGACGCTCTGCAAACGCAGATCCATCCCTTAGTTGTGCGCGTCCCTTTCCGGCCACTGCTGCGCGCCCGATTCCAAGGAGGCAGTGACGCCCTTACTCACACTGCTTGCTTCCAGCACAACTTTTTTTGCCCCTCCCCCTACAGAATGGTTCCTTTCATAAAGTCTGTCAGGTAATTTTTCCAAGCGTGTTCTTTAAAGGTCAAATTTTCGAAAATGCTCCCTCTCTGGATATCACTGCTTTTCAGTGCTTCGCTCTTGGTGCTGAGCGCCTCATCCCTGAAAATCTCACAAGCAGGTCAACAAGCACCAAAATACGCTGCAACTCTGGGTAAGTAGTGTACCTTCACTGTGCCACTAATTTCTCGTTGAAGCTTGCGCTGGTGTCCGTTCGAAAACGCGCGGTCAGCTGCTGCAAATGAGTTCCATCGTACGACTCCAAGCTCATTATACTTGCGATGAAATAGCCTAAGCTCATGTAAAACAAAACAAAAGTCTGTTTCAATGCATACTCTGCAGGCACGAGTGCCAAGTGCCTCAGTGAAGTCAATTCTGCGCGTGAAGCAGCCGGGTTGCCAAACTTTACAGAGGCCCCAGAAGGCAAAAAATTAATTGCTCCAAACGACAATCTAGACGAAGATGAAGAGTGGAAAAAAGTTTGCACGCATTTGATTCCAGTAAGTAGCGCTAAAAATTTTTAGAGTCATCAACACTCTCAACCTTCGGTACTGTAACATTTTCCTTTTCCTTCTCTCAGACGGAGCAAACAGATCCCGTGGCTGCCGCGAGGGTAGCGAATCCCTTTCAGGACGGAACATATGCCTTCAAGTCCCTAACTGCCGCCGAACCTAACTGCAAGGAAACAGTTGATCACTGGAAGGCAGCCTTCAAAAATTTCTCCGGACTGCCGCCATCAAAGACTGAAGGGACAAATCTATACAAAAATCAAGACAACGTTTCTTTTGTAGCCTTGTACAACCCCTCATCCGATGCCACTGCAGACTGCAGGGTTGTTACGT